>NW_026611338.1:0-237500 GCF_029633865.1 Lampris incognitus
CTTGGTCCAATGTCAAAACACAGTGAAATCTTTTTATGGCTTTAAACGCGTTTTCTCCTCGAGAGAAACATGATTTCACTAAAAACGTTATAGTTTAAACATGCCTGTTGTACATGTGCGCAAACACTCAGAGCCTTAAGATAGGGGTTTCACCAATGTGTTTTTTGGTGAGAAACCTTCTATTTCAAGGTTCTGTGCGTTTTCAGACAAGTACAATATGTATTTATAGTGTTTCTGATGAAATCCCTCCTTTTAATGCATTTTCTCACAGAAAACGAGTCTCTCGCCATGGGAACATGGCTTTTTTGAAAAAGCATATTCTGGTCGAGAAATCGTGTTTTAAACAATAAAAACGATTCCCGGCCTTATTTAGTTCACATTTGTACTTTTGGTAAGCTAGCCCGTATTCATAACGCACTAAACCTTTTTATCACGTTAACGCCTTTTCTCGACGAGAAAAGCACAATTTCATCAAACACAAACAAAACAAGAAAAATGAATGTATTCAACAAGTCTACAACACGTCCTTAAGAGTTACATGATTTCACCCAATGTCAATGTGTAATTTGTCCAGTTCTGATCATTTTTTAGTTTGCTGGTAGCTTGGTCCAATGTCAAAACACAGTGAAATCTTTTTATGGCTTTAAACGCGTTTTCTCCTCGAGAGAAACATGATTTCACTAAAAACGTTATAGTTTAAACATGCCTGTTGTACATGTGCGCAAACACTCAGAGCCTTAAGATAGGGGTTTCACCAATGTTTTTTTTTTGGTGAGAAACCTTCTATTTCAAGGTTCTGTGCGTTTTCAGACAAGTACAATATGTATTTATAGTGTTTCTGATGAAATCCCTCCTTTTAATGCATTTTCTCACAGAAAACGAGTCTCTCGCCATGGGAACATGGCTTTTTTGAAAAAGCATATTCTGGTCGAGAAATCGTGTTTTAAACAATAAAACGATTCCCGGCCTTATTTAGTTCACATTTGTACTTTTGGTAAGCTAGCCCGTATTCATAACGCACTAAACCTTTTTATCACGTTAACGCCTTTTCTCGACAAGCACAATTTCATCAAACACAAACAAAACAAGAAAAATGAATGTATTCAACAAGTCTACAACACGTCCTTAAGAGTTACATGATTTCACCCAATGTCAATGTGTAATTTCTCCAGTTCTGATCATTTTTTAGGTTGTTGGTAGCTTGGTCCAATGTCAAAACACAGTGAAATATTTTTATGGCTTTAAACGCGTTTTCTCCTCGAGAGAAACATGATTTCACTAAAAACGTTATAGTTTAAACATGCCTGTTGTACATGTGCGCAAACACTCAGAGCCTTAAGATAGGGCTTTCACCAATGTGTTTTTTGGTGAGAAACCTTCTATTTCAAGGTTCTGTGCGTTTTCAGACAAGTACAATATGTATTTATAGTGTTTCTGATGAAATCCCTCCTTTTAATGCATTTTCTCACAGAAAACGAGTCTCTCGCCATGGGAACATGGCTTTTTAAAAAAAGCATATTCTCGTCGAGAAATCGTGTTTTAAACAATAAAAACGACTCCCGGCCTTATTTAGTTCACATTTGTACTTTTGGTAAGCTAGCCCGTATTCATAACGCACTAAACCTTTTTATCGCGTTAAACGCCTTTTCTCGACGAGAAAAGCACAATTTCATCAAAAACAAACAAAACAAGAAAAATGAATGTATTCAACAAGTCTACAACACGTCCTTAAGAGTTACATGATTTCACCCAATGTCAATGTGTAATTTCTCCAGTTCTGATCATTTTTTAGGTTGTTGGTAGCTTGGTCCAATGTCAAAACACAGTGAAATATTTTTATGGCTTTAAACGCGTTTTCTCCTCGAGAGAAACATGATTTCACTAAAAACGTTATAGTTTAAACATGCCTGTTGTACATGTGCGCAAACACTCAGAGCCTTAAGATAGGGCTTTCACCAATGTGTTTTTTGGTGAGAAACCTTCTATTTCAAGGTTCTGTGCGTTTTCAGACAAGTACAATATGTATTTATAGTGTTTCTGATGAAATCCCTCCTTTTAATGCATTTTCTCACAGAAAACGAGTCTCTCGCCATGGGAACATGGCTTTTTAAAAAAAGCATATTCTCGTCGAGAAATCGTGTTTTAAACAATAAAAACGACTCCCGGCCTTATTTAGTTCACATTTGTACTTTTGGTAAGCTAGCCCGTATTCATAACGCACTAAAGCTTTTTATCGCGTTAAACGCCTTTTCTCGACGAGAAAAGCACAATTTCATCAAAAACAAACAAAACAAGAAAAATGAATGTATTCAACAAGTCTACAACACGTCCTTAAGAGTTACATGATTTCACCCAATGTCAATGTGTAATTTCTCCAGTTCTGATCATTTTTTAGGTTGTTGGTAGCTTGGTCCAATGTCAAAACACAGTGAAATCTTTTTATGGCTTTAAACGCGTTTTCTCCTCGAGAGAAACATGATTTCACTAAAAAAGTTATAGTTTAAACATGCCTGTTGTACATGTGCGCAAACACTCAGAGCCTTAAGATAGGGCTTTCACCAATGTGTTTTTTGGTGAGAAACCTTCTATTTCAAGGTTCTGTGCGTTTTCAGACAAGTACAATATGTATTTATAGTGTTTCTGATGAAATCCCTCCTTTTAATGCATTTTCTCACAGAAAACGAGTCTCTCGCCATGGGAACATGGCTTTTTAAAAAAAGCATATTCTCGTCGAGAAATCGTGTTTTAAACAATAAAAACGACTACCGGCCTTATTTAGTTCACATTTGTACTTTTGGTAAGCTAGCCCGTATTCATAACGCACTAAACCTTTTTATCGCGTTAAACGCCTTTTCTCGACGAGAAAAGCACAATTTCATCAAAAACAAACAAAACAAGAAAAATGAATCTATTCAACAAGTCTACAACACGTCCTTAAGAGTTACATGATTTCACCCAATGTCAATGTGTAATTTCTCCAGTTCTGATCATTTTTTAGGTTGTTGGTAGCTTGGTCCAATGTCAAAACACAGTGAAATCTTTTTATGGCTTTAAACGCGTTTTCTCCTCGAGAGAAACATGATTTCACTAAAAAAGTTATAGTTTAAACATGCCTGTTGTACATGTGCGCAAACACTCAGAGCCTTAAGATAGGGGTTTCACCAATGTGTTTTTTGGTGAGAAACCTTCTATTTCAAGGTTCTGTGCGTTTTCAGACAAGTACAATATGTATTTATAGTGTTTCTGATGAAATCCCTCCTTTTAATGCATTTTCTCACAGAAAACGAGTCTCTCGCCATGGGAACATGGCTTTTTTGAAAAAGCATATTCTGGTCGAGAAATCGTGTTTTAAACAATAAAACGATTCCCGGCCTTATTTAGTTCACATTTGTACTTTTGGTAAGCTAGCCCGTATTCATAACGCACTAAACCTTTTTATCACGTTAACGCCTTTTCTCGACGATATAAGCACAATTTCATCAAACACAAACAAAACAAGAAAAATGAATGTATTCAACAAGTCTACAACACGTCCTTAAGAGTTACATGATTTCACCCAATGTCAATGTGTAATTTCTCCAGTTCTGATCATTTTTTAGGTTGTTGGTAGCTTGGTCCAATGTCAAAACACAGTGAAATCTTTTTATGGCTTTAAACGCGTTTTCTCCTCGAGAGAAACATGATTTCACTAAAAACGTTATAGTTTAAACATGCCTGTTGTACATGTGCGCAAACACTCAGAGCCTTAAGATAGGGGTTTCACCAATGTGTTTTTTGGTGAGAAACCTTCTATTTCAAGGTTCTGTGCGTTTTCAGACAAGTACAATATGTATTTATAGTGTTTCTGATGAAATCCCTCCTTTTAATGCATTTTCTCACAGAAAACGAGTCTCTCGCCATGGGAACATGGCTTTTTAAAAAAAGCATATTCTCGTCGAGAAATCGTGTTTTAAACAATAAAAACGACTCCCGGCCTTATTTAGTTCACATTTGTACTTTTGGTAAGCTAGCCCGTATTCATAACGCACTAAACCTTTTTATCGCGTTAAACGCCTTTTCTCGACGAGAAAAGCACAATTTCATCAAAAACAAACAAAACAAGAAAAATGAATGTATTCAACAAGTCTACAACACGTCCTTAAGAGTTACATGATTTCACCCAATGTCAATGTGTAATTTCTCCAGTTCTGATCATTTTTTAGGTTGTTGGTAGCTTGGTCCAATGTCAAAACACAGTGAAATATTTTTATGGCTTTAAACGCGTTTTCTCCTCGAGAGAAACATGATTTCACTAAAAACGTTATAGTTTAAACATGCCTGTTGTACATGTGCGCAAACACTCAGAGCCTTAAGATAGGGCTTTCACCAATGTGTTTTTTGGTGAGAAACCTTCTATTTCAAGGTTCTGTGCGTTTTCAGACAAGTACAATATGTATTTATAGTGTTTCTGATGAAATCCCTCCTTTTAATGCATTTTCTCACAGAAAACGAGTCTCTCGCCATGGGAACATGGCTTTTTAAAAAAAGCATATTCTCGTCGAGAAATCGTGTTTTAAACAATAAAAACGACTCCCGGCCTTATTTAGTTCACATTTGTACTTTTGGTAAGCTAGCCCGTATTCATAACGCACTAAAGCTTTTTATCGCGTTAAACGCCTTTTCTCGACGAGAAAAGCACAATTTCATCAAAAACAAACAAAACAAGAAAAATGAATGTATTCAACAAGTCTACAACACGTCCTTAAGAGTTACATGATTTCACCCAATGTCAATGTGTAATTTCTCCAGTTCTGATCATTTCTTAGGTTGTTGGTAGCTTGGTCCAATGTCAAAACACAGTGAAATCTTTTTATGGCTTTAAACGCGTTTTCTCCTCGAGAGAAACATGATTTCACTAAAAAAGTTATAGTTTAAACATGCCTGTTGTACATGTGCGCAAACACTCAGAGCCTTAAGATAGGGGTTTCACCAATGTGTTTTTTGGTGAGAAACCTTCTATTTCAAGGTTCTGTGCGTTTTCAGACAAGTACAATATGTATTTATAGTGTTTCTGATGAAATCCCTCCTTTTAATGCATTTTCTCACAGAAAACGAGTCTCTCGCCATGGGAACATGGCTTTTTAAAAAAAGCATATTCTCGTCGAGAAATCGTGTTTTAAACAATAAAAACGACTACCGGCCTTATTTAGTTCACATTTGTACTTTTGGTAAGCTAGCCCGTATTCATAACGCACTAAACCTTTTTATCGCGTTAAACGCCTTTTCTCGACGAGAAAAGCACAATTTCATCAAAAACAAACAAAACAAGAAAAATGAATCTATTCAACAAGTCTACAACACGTCCTTAAGAGTTACATGATTTCACCCAATGTCAATGTGTAATTTCTCCAGTTCTGATCATTTTTTAGGTTGTTGGTAGCTTGGTCCAATGTCAAAACACAGTGAAATCTTTTTATGGCTTTAAACGCGTTTTCTCCTCGAGAGAAACATGATTTCACTAAAAACGTTATAGTTTAAACATGCCTGTTGTACATGTGCGCAAACACTCAGAGCCTTAAGATAGGGGTTTCACCAATGTGTTTTTTGGTGAGAAACCTTCTATTTCAAGGTTCTGTGCGTTTTCAGACAAGTACAATATGTATTTATAGTGTTTCTGATGAAATCCCTCCTTTTAATGCATTTTCTCACAGAAAACGAGTCTCTCGCCATGGGAACATGGCTTTTTTGAAAAAGCATATTCTGGTCGAGAAATCGTGTTTTAAACAATAAAAACGATTCCCGGCCTTATTTAGTTCACATTTGTACTTTTGGTAAGCTAGCCCGTATTCATAACGCACTAAACCTTTTTATCACGTTAACGCCTTTTCTCGACGAGAAAAGCACAATTTCATCAAACACAAACAAAACAAGAAAAATGAATGTATTCAACAAGTCTACAACACGTCCTTAAGAGTTACATGATTTCACCCAATGTCAATGTGTAATTTCTCCAGTTCTGGTCATTTTTTAGGTTGTTGGTAGCTTGGTCCAATGTCAAAACACAGTGAAATCTTTTTATGGCTTTAAACGCGTTTTCTCCTCGAGAGAAACATGATTTCACTAAAAACGTTATAGTTTAAACATGCCTGTTGTACATGTGCGCAAACACTCAGAGCCTTAAGATAGGGGTTTCACCAATGTGTTTTTTGGTGAGAAACCTTCTATTTCAAGGTTCTGTGCGTTTTCAGACAAGTACAATATGTATTTATAGTGTTTCTGATGAAATCCCTCCTTTTAATGCATTTTCTCACAGAAAACGAGTCTCTCGCCATGGGAACATGGCTTTTTAAAAAAAGCATATTCTCGTCGAGAAATCGTGTTTTAAACAATAAAAACGACTCCCGGCCTTATTTAGTTCACATTTGTACTTTTGGTAAGCTAGCCCGTATTCATAACGCACTAAACCTTTTTATCGCGTTAAACGCCTTTTATCGACGAGAAAAGCACAATTTCATCAAAAACAAACAAAACAAGAAAAATGAATGTATTCAACAAGTCTACAACACGTCCTTAAGAGTTACATGATTTCACCCAATGTCAATGTGTAATTTCTCCAGTTCTGATCATTTTTTAGGTTGTTGGTAGCTTGGTCCAATGTCAAAACACAGTGAAATCTTTTTATGGCTTTAAACGCGTTTTCTCCTCGAGAGAAACATGATTTCACTAAAAACGTTATAGTTTAAACATGCCTGTTTTACATGTGCGCAAACACTCAGAGCCTTAAGATAGGGGTTTCACCAATGTGTTTTTTGGTGAGAAACCTTCTATTTCAAGGTTCTGTGCCTTTTTATGACAAGTACAATATGTATTTATAGTTTTTCTGTTGAAATCCCTGCTTTTAATGCATTTTCTCACAGAAAACGAGTCTCTCGCCATGGGAACATGGCTTTTTTGAAAAAGCATATTCTGGTCGAGAAATCGTGTTTTAAACAATAAAAACGACTCCCGGCCTTATTTAGTTCACATTTGTACTTTTGGTAAGCTAACCCGTATTCATAACGCACTAAACCTTTTTATCGCGTTAAACGCCTTTTCTCGACGAGAAAAGCACAATTTCATCAAAAACAAACAAAACAAGAAAAATGAATCTATTCAACAAGTCTACAACACGTCCTTAAGAGTTACATGATTTCACCCAATGTCAATGTGTAATTTCTCCAGTTCTGATCATTTTTTAGGTTGTTGGTAGCTTGGTCCAATGTCAAAACACAGTGAAATCTTTTTATGGCTTTAAACGCGTTTTCTCCTCGAGAGAAACATGATTTCACTAAAAACGTCATATTTTAAACATGCCTGTTGTACATGTGCGCAAACACTCAGAGCCTTAAGATAGGGGTTTCACCAATGTGTTTTTTGGTGAGAAACCTTCTATTTCAAGGTTCTGTGCGTTTTCAGACAAGTACAATATGTATTTATAGTGTTTCTGATGAAATCCCTCCTTTTAATGCATTTTCTCACAGAAAACGAGTCTCTCGCCATGGGAACATGGCTTTTTTGAAAAAGCATATTCTGGTCGAGAAATCGTGTTTTAAACAATAAAAACGATTCCCGGCCTTATTTAGTTCACATTTGTACTTTTGGTAAGCTAGCCCGTATTCATAACGCACTAAACCTTTTTATCACGTTAACGCCTTTTCTCGACGAGAAAAGCACAATTTCATCAAACACAAACAAAACAAGAAAAATGAATGTATTCAACAAGTCTACAACACGTCCTTAAGAGTTACATGATTTCACCCAATGTCAATGTGTAATTTGTCCAGTTCTGATCATTTTTTAGGTTGCTGGTAGCTTGGTCCAATGTCAAAACACAGTGAAATCTTTTTATGGCTTTAAACGCGTTTTCTCCTCGAGAGAAACATGATTTCACTAAAAACGTTATAGTTTAAACATGCCTGTTGTACATGTGCACAAACACTCAGAGCCTTAAGATAGGGGTTTCACCAATGTGTTTTTTGGTGAGAAACCTTCTATTTCAAGGTTCTGTGCGTTTTCAGACAAGTGCAATATGTATTTATAGTGTTTCTGATGAAATCCCTCCTTTTAATGCATTTTCTCACAGAAAACGAGTCTCTCGCCATGGGAACATGGCTTTTTTGAAAAAGCATATTCTGGTCGAGAAATCGTGTTTTAAACAATAAAAACGACTCCCGGCCTTATTTAGTTCACATTTGTACTTTTGGCAAGCTAGCCCGTATTCATAGCGCACTAAACCTTTTTATCACGTTAAACGCCTTTTCTCGACGAGAAAAGCACAATTTCATCAAAAACAAACAAAACAAGAAAAATGAATCTATTCAACAAGTCTACAACACGTCCTTAAGAGGTACATGATTTCACCCAATGTCAATGTGTAATTTCTCCAGTTCTGATCATTTTTTAGGTTGTTGGTAGCTTGGTCCAATGTCAAAACACAGTGAAATCTTTTTATGGCTTTAAACGCGTTTTCTCCTCGAGAGAAACATGATTTCACTAAAAACGTTATAGTTTAAACATGCCTGTTGTACATGTGCGCAAACACTCAGAGCCTTAAGATAGGGGTTTCACCAATGTGTTTTTTGGTGAGAAACCTTCTATTTCAAGGTTCTGTGCCTTTTTATGACAAGTACAATATGTATTTATAGTGTTTCTGATGAAATCCCTCCTTTTAATGCATTTTCTCACAGAAAACGAGTCTCTCGCCATGGGAACATGGCTTTTTTGAAAAAGCATATTCTGGTCGAGAAATCGTGTTTTAAACAATAAAAACGACTCCCGGCCTTATTTAGTTCACATTTGTACTTTTGGCAAGCTAGCCCGTATTCATAGCGCACTAAACCTTTTTATCACGTTAAACGCCTTTTCTCGACGAGAAAAGCACAATTTCATCAAAAACAAACAAAACAAGAAAAATGAATGTATTCAACAAGTCTACAACACGTCCTTAAGAGTTACATGATTTCACCCAATGTCAATGTGTTATTTCTCCAGTTCTGATCATTTTTTAGGTTGTTGGTAGCTTGGTCCAATGTCAAAACACAGTGAAATCTTTTTATGGCTTTAAACGCGTTTTCTCCTCGAGAGAAACATGATTTCACTAAAAACGTTATAGTTTAAACATGCCTGTTGTACATGTGCGCAAACACTCAGAGCCTTAAGATAGGGGTTTCACCAATGTGTTTTTTGGTGAGAAACCTTCTATTTCAAGGTTCTGTGCCTTTTTATGACAAGTACAATATGTATTTATAGTGTTTCTGATGAAATCCCTCCTTTTAATGCATTTTCTCACAGAAAACGAGTCTCTCGCCATGGGAACATGGCTTTTTTGAAAAAGCATATTCTGGTCAAGAAATCGTGTTTTAAACAATAAAAACGACTCCCGGCCTTATTTAGTTCACATTTGTACTTTTGGCAAGCTAGCCCGTATTCATAGCGCACTAAACCTTTTTATCACGTTAAACGCCTTTTCTCGACGAGAAAAGCACAATTTCATCAAAAACAAACAAAACAAGAAAAATGAATCTATTCAACAAGTCTACAACACGTCCTTAAGAGGTACATGATTTCACCCAATGTCAATGTGTAATTTCTCCAGTTCTGATCATTTTTTAGGTTGTTGGTAGCTTGGTCCAATGTCAAAACACAGTGAAATCTTTTTATGGCTTTAAACGCGTTTTCTCCTCGAGAGAAACATGATTTCACTAAAAACGTTATAGTTTAAACATGCCTGTTGTACATGTGCGCAAACACTCAGAGCCTTAAGATAGGGGTTTCACCAATGTGTTTTTTGGTGAGAAACCTTCTATTTCAAGGTTCTGTGCGTTTTCAGACAAGTACAATATGTATTTATAGTGTTTCTGATTAAATCCCTCCTTTTAATGCATTTTCTCACAGAAAACGAGTCTCTCGCCATGGGAAGATGGCTTTTTAAAAAAAGCATATTCTCGTCGAGAAATCGTGTTTTAAACAATAAAAACGACTCCCGGCCTTATTTAGTTCACATTTGTACTTTTGGTAAGCTAGCCCGTATTCATAACGCACTAAAGCTTTTTATCGCGTTAAACGCCTTTTCTCGACGAGAAAAGCACAATTTCATCAAAAACAAACAAAACAAGAAAAATGAATGTATTCAACAAGTCTACAACACGTCCTTAAGAGGGAAATGATTTCACCCAATGTCAATGTGTAATTTCTCCAGTTCTGATCATTTTTTAGGTTGTTGGTAGCTTGGTCAATGTCAAAACACAGTGAAATCTTTTTATGGCTTTAAACGCGTTTTCTCCTCGAGAGAAACATGATTTC
Organism: Lampris incognitus; assembly: GCF_029633865.1. Classification (NCBI taxonomy): domain Eukaryota; kingdom Metazoa; phylum Chordata; class Actinopteri; order Lampriformes; family Lampridae; genus Lampris; species Lampris incognitus. Next base: position 10,321 of record NW_026611338.1, read on the forward strand.
ACTAAAAACGTTATAGTTTAAACATGCCTGTTGTACATGTGCGCAAACACTCAGAGCCTTAAGATAGGGGTTTCACCAATGTGTTTTTTGGTGAGAAACCTTCTATTTCAAGTTTCTGTGCGTTTTCAGACAAGTACAATATGTATTTATAGTGTTTCTGATTAAATCCCTCCTTTTAATGCATTTTCTCACAGAAAACGAGTCTCTCGCCATGGGAAGATGGCTTTTTAAAAAAAGCATATTCTCGTCGAGAAATCGTGTTTTAAACAATAAAAACGACTCCCGGCCTTATTTAGTTCACATTTGTACTTTTGGTAAGCTAGCCCGTATTCATAACGCACTAAAGCTTTTTATCGCGTTAAACGCCTTTTCTCGACGAGAAAAGCACAATTTCATCAAAAACAAACAAAACAAGAAAAATGAATGTATTCAACAAGTCTACAACACGTCCTTAAGAGGGAAATGATTTCACCCAATGTCAATGTGTAATTTCTCCAGTTCTGATCATTTTTTAGGTTGTTGGTAGCTTGGTCAATGTCAAAACACAGTGAAATCTTTTTATGGCTTTAAACGCGTTTTCTCCTCGAGAGAAACATGATTTCACTAAAAACGTTATAGTTTAAACATGCCTGTTGTACATGTGCGCAAACACTCAGAGCCTTAAGATAGGGGTTTCACCAATGTGTTTTTTGGTGAGAAACCTTCTATTTCAAGGTTCTGTGCCTTTTTATGACAAGTACAATATGTATTTATAGTGTTTCTGATGAAATCCCTCCTTTTAATGCATTTTCTCACAGAAAACGAGTCTCTCGCCATGCGAACATGGCTTTTTTGAAAAAGCATATTCTGGTCAAGAAATCGGGTTTTAAACAATAAAAACGACTCCCGGCCTTATTTAGTTCACGTTTGTACTTTTGGTAAGCTAGCCCGTATTCATAACGCACTAAAGCTTTTTATCGCGTTAAACGCCTTTTCTCGACGAGAAAAGCACAATTTCATCAAAAACAAACAAAACAAGAAAAATGAATGTATTCAACAAGTCTACAACACGTCCTTAAGAGTTACATGATTTCACCCAATGTCAATGTGTAATTTCTCCAGTTCTGATCATTTTTTAGGTTGTTGGTAGCTTGGTCCAATGTCAAAACACAGTGAAATCTTTTTATGGCTTTAAACGCGTTTTCTCCTCGAGAGAAACATGATTTCACTAAAAACGTTATAGTTTAAACATGCCTGTTGTACATGTGCGCAAACACTCAGAGCCTTAAGATAGGGGTTTCACCAATGTGTTTTTTGGTGAGAAACCTTCTATTTCAAGGTTCTGTGCGTTTTCAGACAAGTACAATATGTATTTATAGTGTTTCTGATTAAATCCCTCCTTTTAATGCATTTTCTCACAGAAAACGAGTCTCTAGCCATGGGAACATGGCTTTTTAAAAAAAGCATATTCTCGTCGAGAAATCGTGTTTTAAACAATAAAAACGACTCCCGGCCTTATTTAGTTCACATTTGTACTTTTGGTAAGCTAGCCCGTATTCATAACGCACTAAACCTTTTTATCGCGTTAAACGCCTTTTCTCGACGAGAAAAGCACAATTTCATCAAAAACAAACAAAACAAGAAAAATGAATGTATTCAACAAGTCTACAACACGTCCTTAAGAGGGAAATGATTTCACCCAATGTCAATGTGTAATTTCTCCAGTTCTGATCATTTTTTAGGTTGTTGGTAGCTTGGTCAATGTCAAAACACAGTGAAATCTTTTTATGGCTTTAAACGCGTTTTCTCCTCGAGAGAAACATGATTTCACTAAAAACGTTATAGTTTAAACATGCCTGTTGTACATGTGCGCAAACACTCAGAGCCTTAAGATAGGGGTTTCACCAATGTGTTTTTTGGTGAGAAACCTTCTATTTCAAGGTTCTGTGCCTTTTTCAGACAAGTACAATATGTATTTATAGTGTTTCTGATTAAATCCCTCCTTTTAATGCATTTTCTCACAGAAAACGAGTCTCTCGCCAAGGGAACATGGCTTTTTAAAAAAAGCATATTCTCGTCGAGAAATCGTGTTTTAAACAATAAAAACGACTCCCGGCCTTATTTAGTTCACATTTGTACTTTTGGTAAGCTAGCCCGTATTCATAACGCACTAAAGCTTTTTATCGCGTTAAACGCCTTTTATCGACGAGAAAAGCACAATTTCATCAAAAACAAACAAAACAAGAAAAATGAATGTATTCAACAAGTCTACAACACGTCCTTAAGAGGGAAATGATTTCACCCAATGTCAATGTGTAATTTCTCCAGTTCTGATCATTTTTTAGGTTGTTGGTAGCTTGGTCAATGTCAAAACACAGTGAAATCTTTTTATGGCTTTAAACGCGTTTTCTCCTCGAGAGAAACATGATTTCACTAAAAACGTTATAGTTTAAACATGCCTGTTGTACATGTGCGCAAACACTCAGAGCCTTAAGATAGGGGTTTCACCAATGTGTTTTTTGGTGAGAAACCTTCTATTTCAAGGTTCTGTGCCTTTTTATGACAAGTACAATATGTATTTATAGTGTTTCTGATGAAATCCCTCCTTTTAATGCATTTTCTCACAGAAAACGAGTCTCTCGCCATGCGAACATGGCTTTTTTGAAAAAGCATATTCTGGTCAAGAAATCGGGTTTTAAACAATAAAAACGACTCCCGGCCTTATTTAGTTCACGTTTGTACTTTTGGTAAGCTAGCCCGTATTCATAACGCACTAAAGCTTTTTATCGCGTTAAACGCCTTTTCTCGACGAGAAAAGCACAATTTCATCAAAAACAAACAAAACAAGAAAAATGAATGTATTCAACAAGTCTACAACACGTCCTTAAGAGTTACATGATTTCACCCAATGTCAATGTGTAATTTCTCCAGTTCTGATCATTTTTTAGGTTGTTGGTAGCTTGGTCCAATGTCAAAACACAGTGAAATCTTTTTATGGCTTTAAACGCGTTTTCTCCTCGAGAGAAACATGATTTCACTAAAAACGTTATAGTTTAAACATGCCTGTTGTACATGTGCGCAAACACTCAGAGCCTTAAGATAGGGGTTTCACCAATGTGTTTTTTGGTGAGAAACCTTCTATTTCAAGGTTCTGTGCCTTTTTATGACAAGTACAATATGTATTTATAGTGTTTCTGATGAAATCCCTCCTTTTAATGCATTTTCTCACAGAAAACGAGTCTCTCGCCATGCGAACATGGCTTTTTTGAAAAAGCATATTCTGGTCAAGAAATCGGGTTTTAAACAATAAAAACGACTCCCGGCCTTATTTAGTTCACGTTTGTACTTTTGGTAAGCTAGCCCGTATTCATAACGCACTAAAGCTTTTTATCGCGTTAAACGCCTTTTATCGACGAGAAAAGCACAATTTCATCAAAAACAAACAAAACAAGAAAAATGAATGTATTCAACAAGTCTACAACACGTCCTTAAGAGTTACATGATTTCACCCAATGTCAATGTGTAATTTCTCCAGTTCTGATCATTTTTTAGGTTGTTGGTAGCTTGGTCAATGCCAAAACACAGTGAGATCTTTTTATGGCTTTAAACGCGTTTTCTCCTCGAGAGAAACATGATTTCACTAAAAACGTTATAGTTTAAACATGCCTGTTGTACATGTGCGCAAACACTCAGAGCCTTAAGATAGGGGTTTCACCAATGTGTTTTTTGGTGAGAAACCTTCTATTTCAAGGTTCTGTGCCTTTTTCAGACAAGTACAATATGTATTTATAGTGTTTCTGATTAAATCCCTCCTTTTAATGCATTTTCTCACAGAAAACGAGTCTCTCGCCAAGGGAACATGGCTTTTTAAAAAAAGCATATTCTCGTCGAGAAATCGTGTTTTAAACAATAAAAACGACTCCCGGCCTTATTTAGTTCACATTTGTACTTTTGGTAAGCTAGCCCGTATTCATAACGCACTAAAGCTTTTTATCGCGTTAAACGCCTTTTCTCGACGAGAAAAGCACAATTTCATCAAAAACAAACAAAACAAGAAAAATGAATGTATTCAACAAGTCTACAACACGTCCTTAAGAGTTACATGATTTCACCCAATGTCAATGTGTAATTTCTCCAGTTCTGATCATTTTTTAGGTTGTTGGTAGCTTGGTCCAATGTCAAAACACAGTGAAATCTTTTTATGGCTTTAAACGCGTTTTCTCCTCGAGAGAAACATGATTTCACTAAAAACGTTATAGTTTAAACATGCCTGTTGTACATGTGCGCAAACACTCAGAGCCTTAAGATAGGGCTTTCACCAATGTGTTTTTTGGTGAGAAACCTTCTATTTCAAGGTTCTGTGCGTTTTCAGACAAGTACAATATGTATTTATAGTGTTTCTGATGAAATCCCTCCTTTTAATGCATTTTCTCACAGAAAACGAGTCTCTAGCCATGGGAACATGGCTTTTTAAAAAAAGCATATTCTCGTCGAGAAATCGTGTTTTAAACAATAAAAACGACTCCCGGCCTTATTTAGTTCACATTTGTACTTTTGGTAAGCTAGCCCGTATTCATAACGCACTAAACCTTTTATCGCGTTAAACGCCTTTTCTCGACGAGAAAAGCACAATTTCATCAAAAACAAACAAAACAAGAAAAATGAATGTATTCAACAAGTCTACAACACGTCCTTAAGAGTTACATGATTTCACCCAATGTCAATGTGTAATTTCTCCAGTTCTGATCATTTTTTAGGTTGTTGGTAGCTTGGTCCCATGTCAAAACACAGTGAAATCTTTTTATGGCTTTAAACGCGTTTTCTCCTCGAGAGAAACATGATTTCACTAAAAACGTTATAGTTTAAACATGCCTGTTGTACATGTGCGCAAACACTCAGAGCCTTAAGATAGGGGTTTCACCAATGTGTTTTTTGGTGAGAAACCTTCGATTTCAAGGTTCTGTGCCTTTTTATGACAAGTACAATATGTATTTATAGTGTTTCTGATGAAATCCCTCCTTTTAATGCATTTTCTCACAGAAAACGAGTCTCTCGCCATGCGAACATGGCTTTTTTGAAAAAGCATATTCTGGTCAAGAAATCGGGTTTTAAACAATAAAAACGACTCCCGGCCTTATTTAGTTCACGTTTGTACTTTTGGTAAGCTAGCCCGTATTCATAACGCACTAAAGCTTTTTATCGCGTTAAACGCCTTTTATCGACGAGAAAAGCACAATTTCATCAAAAACAAACAAAACAAGAAAAATGAATGTATTCAACAAGTCTACAACACGTCCTTAAGAGTTACATGATTTCACCCAATGTCAATGTGTAATTTCTCCAGTTCTGATCATTTTTTAGGTTGTTGGTAGCTTGGTCAATGCCAAAACACAGTGAGATCTTTTTATGTCTTTAAACGCGTTTTCTCCTCGAGAGAAACATGATTTCACTAAAAACGTTATAGTTTAAACATGCCTGTTGTACATGTGCGCAAACACTCAGAGCCTTAAGATAGGGGTTTCACCAATGTGTTTTTTGGTGAGAAACCTTCTATTTCAAGGTTCTGTGCGTTTTCAGAAAAGTACAATATGTATTTATAGTGTTTCTGATGAAATCCCTCCTTTTAATGCATTTTCTCACAGAAAACGAGTCTCTCGCCATGGGAACATGGCTTTTTAAAAAAAGCATTATTCTCGTCGAGAAATCGTGTTTTAAACAATAAAAACGACTCCCGGCCTTATTTAGTTCACATTTGTACTTTTGGTAAGCTAGCCCGTATTCATAACGCACTAAACCTTTTTATCGCGTTAAACGCCTTTTCTCGACGAGAAAAGCACAATTTCATCAAAAACAAACAAAACAAGAAAAATGAATGTATTCAACAAGTCTACAACACGTCCTTAAGAGTTACATGATTTCACCCAATGTCAATGTGTAATTTCTCCAGTTCTGATCATTTTTTAGGTTGTTGGTAGCTTGGTCCAATGTCAAAACACAGTGAAATCTTTTTATGGCTTTAAACGCGTTTTCTCCTCGAGAGAAACATGATTTCACTAAAAACGTTATAGTTTAAACATGCCTGTTGTACATGTGCGCAAACACTCAGAGCCTTAAGATAGGGGTTTCACCAATGTGTTTTTTGGTGAGAAACCTTCTATTTCAAGGTTCTGTGCCTTTTTATGACAAGTACAATATGTATTTATAGTGTTTCTGATGAAATCCCTCCTTTTAATGCATTTTCTCACAGAAAACGAGTCTCTCGCCATGCGAACATGGCTTTTTTGAAAAAGCATATTCTGGTCAAGAAATCGGGTTTTAAACAATAAAAACGACTCCCGGCCTTATTTAGTTCACGTTTGTACTTTTGGTAAGCTAGCCCGTATTCATAACGCACTAAAGCTTTTTATCGCGTTAAACGCCTTTTATCGACGAGAAAAGCACAATTTCATCAAAAACAAACAAAACAAGAAAAATGAATGTATTCAACAAGTCTACAACACGTCCTTAAGAGTTACATGATTTCACCCAATGTCAATGTGTAATTTCTCCAGTTCTGATCATTTTTTAGGTTGTTGGTAGCTTGGTCAATGCCAAAACACAGTGAGATCTTTTTATGGCTTTAAACGCGTTTTCTCCTCGAGAGAAACATGATTTCACTAAAAACGTTATAGTTTAAACATGCCTGTTGTACATGTGCGCAAACACTCAGAGCCTTAAGATAGGGGTTTCACCAATGTGTTTTTTGGTGAGAAACCTTCTATTTCAAGGTTCTGTGCGTTTTCAGAAAAGTACAATATGTATTTATAGTGTTTCTGATGAAATCCCTCCTTTTAATGCATTTTCTCACAGAAAACGAGTCTCTCGCCATGGGAACATGGCTTTTTAAAAAAAACATTATTCTCGTCGAGAAATCGTGTTTTAAACAATAAAAACGACTCCCGGCCTTATTTAGTTCACATTTGTACTTTTGGTAAGCTAGCCCGTATTCATAACGCACTAAACCTTTTTATCGCGTTAAACGCCTTTTCTCGACGAGAAAAGCACAATTTCATCAAAAACAAACAAAACAAGAAAAATGAATGTATTCAACAAGTCTACAACACGTCCTTAAGAGTTACATGATTTCACCCAATGTCAATGTGTAATTTCTCCAGTTCTGATCATTTTTTAGGTTGTTGGTAGCTTGGTCCAATGTCAAAACACAGTGAAATCTTTTTATGGCTTTAAACGCGTTTTCTCCTCGAGAGAAACATGATTTCACTAAAAACGTTATAGTTTAAACATGCCTGTTGTACATGTGCGCAAACACTCAGAGCCTTAAGATAGGGGTTTCACCAATGTGTTTTTTGGTGAGAAACCTTCTATTTCAAGGTTCTGTGCCTTTTTATGACAAGTACAATATGTATTTATAGTGTTTCTGATGAAATCCCTCCTTTTAATGCATTTTCTCACAGAAAACGAGTCTCTCGCCATGCGAACATGGCTTTTTTGAAAAAGCATATTCTGGTCAAGAAATCGGGTTTTAAACAATAAAAACGACTCCCGGCCTTATTTAGTTCACGTTTGTACTTTTGGTAAGCTAGCCCGTATTCATAACGCACTAAAGCTTTTTATCGCGTTAAACGCCTTTTATCGACGAGAAAAGCACAATTTCATCAAAAACAAACAAAACAAGAAAAATGAATGTATTCAACAAGTCTACAACACGTCCTTAAGAGTTACATGATTTCACCCAATGTCAATATGTAATTTCTCCAGTTCTGATCATTTTTTAGGTTGTTGGTAGCTTGGTCAATGCCAAAACACAGTGAGATCTTTTTATGGCTTTAAACGCGTTTTCTCCTCGAGAGAAACATGATTTCACTAAAAACGTTATAGTTTAAACATGCCTGTTGTACATGTGCGCAAACACTCAGAGCCTTAAGATAGGGGTTTCACCAATGTGTTTTTTGGTGAGAAACCTTCTATTTCAAGGTTCTGTGCGTTTTCAGAAAAGTACAATATGTATTTATAGTGTTTCTGATGAAATCCCTCCTTTTAATGCATTTTCTCACAGAAAACGAGTCTCTCGCCATGGGAACATGGCTTTTTAAAAAAAGCATTATTCTCGTCGAGAAATCGTGTTTTAAACAATAAAAACGACTCCCGGCCTTATTTAGTTCACATTTGTACTTTTGGTAAGCTAGCCCGTATTCATAACGCACTAAACCTTTTTATCGCGTTAAACGCCTTTTCTCGACGAGAAAAGCACAATTTCATCAAAAACAAACAAAACAAGAAAAATGAATGTATTCAACAAGTCTACAACACGTCCTTAAGAGTTACATGATTTCACCCAATGTCAATGTGTAATTTCTCCAGTTCTGATCATTTTTTAGGTTGTTGGTAGCTTGGTCCAATGTCAAAACACAGTGAAATCTTTTTATGGCTTTAAACGCGTTTTCTCCTCGAGAGAAACATGATTTCACTAAAAACGTTATAGTTTAAACATGCCTGTTGTACATGTGCGCAAACACTCAGAGCCTTAAGATAGGGGTTTCACCAATGTGTTTTTTGGTGAGAAACCTTCTATTTCAAGGTTCTGTGCGTTTTCAGACAAGTGCAATATGTATTTATAGTGTTTCTGATGAAATCCCTCCTTTTAATGCATTTTCTCACAGGAAACGAGTCTCTCGCCATGGGAACATGGCTTTTTTGAAAAAGCATATTCTGGTCGAGAAATCGTGTTTTAAACAATAAAAACGACTCCCGGCCTTATTTAGTTCACATTTGTACTTTTGGTAAGCTAGCCCGTATTCATAGCGCACTAAACCTTTTTATCACGTTAAACGCCTTTTCTCGACGAGAAAAGCACAATTTCATCAAAAACAAACAAAACAAGAAAAATGAATCTATTCAACAAGTCTACAACACGTCCTTAAGAGGGAAATGATTTCACCCAATGTCAATGTGTAATTTCTCCAGTTCTGATCATTTTTTAGGTTGTTGGTAGCTTGGTCAATGTCAAAACACAGTGAAATCTTTTTATGGCTTTAAACGCGTTTTCTCCTCGAGAGAAACATGATTTCACTAAAAACGTTATAGTTTAAACATGCCTGTTGTACATGTGCGCAAACACTCAGAGCCTTAAGATAGGGGTTTCACCAATGTGTTTTTTGGTGAGAAACCTTCTATTTCAAGGTTCTGTGCCTTTTTATGACAAGTACAATATGTATTTATAGTGTTTCTGATGAAATCCCTCCTTTTAATGCATTTTCTCACAGAAAACGAGTCTCTCGCCATGCGAACATGGCTTTTTTGAAAAAGCATATTCTGGTCAAGAAATCGGGTTTTAAACAATAAAAACGACTCCCGGCCTTATTTAGTTCACGTTTGTACTTTTGGTAAGCTAGCCCGTATTCATAACGCACTAAAGCTTTTTATCGCGTTAAACGCCTTTTCTCGACGAGAAAAGCACAATTTCATCAAAAACAAACAAAACAAGAAAAATGAATGTATTCAACAAGTCTACAACACGTCCTTAAGAGTTACATGATTTCACCCAATGTCAATGTGTAATTTCTCCAGTTCTGATCATTTTTTAGGTTGTTGGTAGCTTGGTCCAATGTCAAAACACAGTGAAATATTTTTATGGCTTTAAACGCGTTTTCTCCTCGAGAGAAACATGATTTCACTAAAAACGTTATAGTTTAAACATGCCTGTTGTACATGTGCGCAAACACTCAGAGCCTTAAGATAGGGGTTTCACCAATGTGTTTTTTGGTGAGAAACCTTCTATTTCAAGGTTCTGTGCGTTTTCAGACAAGTACAATATGTATTTATAGTGTTTCTGATTAAATCCCTCCTTTTAATGCATTTTCTCACAGAAAACGAGTCTCTCGCCATGCGAACATGGCTTTTTTGAAAAAGCATATTCTGGTCAAGAAATCGGGTTTTAAACAATAAAAACGACTCCCGGCCTTATTTAGTTCACGTTTGTACTTTTGGTAAGCTAGCCCGTATTCATAACGCACTAAAGCTTTTTATCGCGTTAAACGCCTTTTCTCGACGAGAAAAGCACAATTTCATCAAAAACAAACAAAACAAGAAAAATGAATGTATTCAACAAGTCTACAACACGTCCTTAAGAGTTACATGATTTCACCCAATGTCAATGTGTAATTTCTCCAGTTCTGATCATTTTTTAGGTTGTTGGTAGCTTGGTCCAATGTCAAAACACAGTGAAATATTTTTATGGCTTTAAACGCGTTTTCTCCTCGAGAGAAACATGATTTCACTAAAAACGTTATAGTTTAAACATGCCTGTTGTACATGTGCGCAAACACTCAGAGCCTTAAGATAGGGGTTTCACCAATGTGTTTTTTGGTGAGAAACCTTCTATTTCAAGGTTCTGTGCGTTTTCAGACAAGTACAATATGTATTTATAGTGTTTCTGATTAAATCCCTCCTTTTAATGCATTTTCTCACAGAAAACGAGTCTCTCGCCATGGGAACATGGCTTTTTAAAAAAAGCATATTCTCGTCGAGAAATCGTGTTTTAAACAATAAAAACGACTCCCGGCCTTATTTAGTTCACATTTGTACTTTTGGTAAGCTAGCCCGTATTCATAACGCACTAAACCTTTTTATCGCGTTAAACGCCTTTTCTCGACGAGAAAAGCACAATTTCATCAAAAACAAACAAAACAAGAAAAATGAATGTATTCAACAAGTCTACAACACGTCCTTAAGAGGGAAATGATTTCACCCAATGTCAATGTGTAATTTCTCCAGTTCTGATCATTTTTTAGGTTGTTGGTAGCTTGGTCAATGTCAAAACACAGTGAAATCTTTTTATGGCTTTAAACGCGTTTTCTCCTCGAGAGAAACATGATTTCACTAAAAACGTTATAGTTTAAACATGCCTGTTGTACATGTGCGCAAACACTCAGAGCCTTAAGATAGGGGTTTCACCAATGTGTTTTTTGGTGAGAAACCTTCTATTTCAAGGTTCTGTGCGTTTTCAGACAAGTACAATATGTATTTATAGTGTTTCTGATTAAATCCCTCCTTTTAATGCATTTTCTCACAGAAAACGAGTCTCTCGCCATGGGAAGATGGCTTTTTAAAAAAAGCATATTCTCGTCGAGAAATCGTGTTTTAAACAATAAAAACGACTCCCGGCCTTATTTAGTTCACATTTGTACTTTTGGTAAGCTAGCCCGTATTCATAACGCACTAAAGCTTTTTATCGCGTTAAACGCCTTTTCTCGACGAGAAAAGCACAATTTCATCAAAAACAAACAAAACAAGAAAAATGAATGTATTCAACAAGTCTACAACACGTCCTTAAGAGGGAAATGATTTCACCCAATGTCAATGTGTAATTTCTCCAGTTCTGATCATTTTTTAGGTTGTTGGTAGCTTGGTCAATGTCAAAACACAGTGAAATCTTTTTATGGCTTTAAACGCGTTTTCTCCTCGAGAGAAACATGATTTCACTAAAAACGTTATAGTTTAAACATGCCTGTTGTACATGTGCGCAAACACTCAGAGCCTTAAGATAGGGGTTTCACCAATGTGTTTTTTGGTGAGAAACCTTCTATTTCAAGTTTCTGTGCGTTTTCAGACAAGTACAATATGTATTTATAGTGTTTCTGATTAAATCCCTCCTTTTAATGCATTTTCTCACAGAAAACGAGTCTCTCGCCATGGGAAGATGGCTTTTTAAAAAAAGCATATTCTCGTCGAGAAATCGTGTTTTAAACAATAAAAACGACTCCCGGCCTTATTTAGTTCACATTTGTACTTTTGGTAAGCTAGCCCGTATTCATAACGCACTAAAGCTTTTTATCGCGTTAAACGCCTTTTCTCGACGAGAAAAGCACAATTTCATCAAAAACAAACAAAACAAGAAAAATGAATGTATTCAACAAGTCTACAACACGTCCTTAAGAGGGAAATGATTTCACCCAATGTCAATGTGTAATTTCTCCAGTTCTGATCATTTTTTAGGTTGTTGGTAGCTTGGTCAATGTCAAAACACAGTGAAATCTTTTTATGGCTTTAAACGCGTTTTCTCCTCGAGAGAAACATGATTTCACTAAAAACGTTATAGTTTAAACATGCCTGTTGTACATGTGCGCAAACACTCAGAGCCTTAAGATAGGGGTTTCACCAATGTGTTTTTTGGTGAGAAACCTTCTATTTCAAGGTTCTGTGCCTTTTTATGACAAGTACAATATGTATTTATAGTGTTTCTGATGAAATCCCTCCTTTTAATGCATTTTCTCACAGAAAACGAGTCTCTCGCCATGCGAACATGGCTTTTTTGAAAAAGCATATTCTGGTCAAGAAATCGGGTTTTAAACAATAAAAACGACTCCCGGCCTTATTTAGTTCACGTTTGTACTTTTGGTAAGCTAGCCCGTATTCATAACGCACTAAAGCTTTTTATCGCGTTAAACGCCTTTTCTCGACGAGAAAAGCACAATTTCATCAAAAACAAACAAAACAAGAAAAATGAATGTATTCAACAAGTCTACAACACGTCCTTAAGAGTTACATGATTTCACCCAATGTCAATGTGTAATTTCTCCAGTTCTGATCATTTTTTAGGTTGTTGGTAGCTTGGTCCAATGTCAAAACACAGTGAAATCTTTTTATGGCTTTAAACGCGTTTTCTCCTCGAGAGAAACATGATTTCACTAAAAACGTTATAGTTTAAACATGCCTGTTGTACATGTGCGCAAACACTCAGAGCCTTAAGATAGGGGTTTCACCAATGTGTTTTTTGGTGAGAAACCTTCTATTTCAAGGTTCTGTGCGTTTTCAGACAAGTACAATATGTATTTATAGTGTTTCTGATTAAATCCCTCCTTTTAATGCATTTTCTCACAGAAAACGAGTCTCTAGCCATGGGAACATGGCTTTTTAAAAAAAGCATATTCTCGTCGAGAAATCGTGTTTTAAACAATAAAAACGACTCCCGGCCTTATTTAGTTCACATTTGTACTTTTGGTAAGCTAGCCCGTATTCATAACGCACTAAACCTTTTTATCGCGTTAAACGCCTTTTCTCGACGAGAAAAGCACAATTTCATCAAAAACAAACAAAACAAGAAAAATGAATGTATTCAACAAGTCTACAACACGTCCTTAAGAGGGAAATGATTTCACCCAATGTCAATGTGTAATTTCTCCAGTTCTGATCATTTTTTAGGTTGTTGGTAGCTTGGTCAATGTCAAAACACAGTGAAATCTTTTTATGGCTTTAAACGCGTTTTCTCCTCGAGAGAAACATGATTTCACTAAAAACGTTATAGTTTAAACATGCCTGTTGTACATGTGCGCAAACACTCAGAGCCTTAAGATAGGGGTTTCACCAATGTGTTTTTTGGTGAGAAACCTTCTATTTCAAGGTTCTGTGCCTTTTTCAGACAAGTACAATATGTATTTATAGTGTTTCTGATTAAATCCCTCCTTTTAATGCATTTTCTCACAGAAAACGAGTCTCTCGCCAAGGGAACATGGCTTTTTAAAAAAAGCATATTCTCGTCGAGAAATCGTGTTTTAAACAATAAAAACGACTCCCGGCCTTATTTAGTTCACATTTGTACTTTTGGTAAGCTAGCCCGTATTCATAATGCACTAAAGCTTTTTATCGCGTTAAACGCCTTTTATCGACGAGAAAAGCACAATTTCATCAAAAACAAACAAAACAAGAAAAATGAATGTATTCAACAAGTCTACAACACGTCCTTAAGAGGGAAATGATTTCACCCAATGTCAATGTGTAATTTCTCCAGTTCTGATCATTTTTTAGGTTGTTGGTAGCTTGGTCAATGTCAAAACACAGTGAAATCTTTTTATGGCTTTAAACGCGTTTTCTCCTCGAGAGAAACATGATTTCACTAAAAACGTTATAGTTTAAACATGCCTGTTGTACATGTGCGCAAACACTCAGAGCCTTAAGATAGGGGTTTCACCAATGTGTTTTTTGGTGAGAAACCTTCTATTTCAAGGTTCTGTGCCTTTTTATGACAAGTACAATATGTATTTATAGTGTTTCTGATGAAATCCCTCCTTTTAATGCATTTTCTCACAGAAAACGAGTCTCTCGCCATGCGAACATGGCTTTTTTGAAAAAGCATATTCTGGTCAAGAAATCGGGTTTTAAACAATAAAAACGACTCCCGGCCTTATTTAGTTCACGTTTGTACTTTTGGTAAGCTAGCCCGTATTCATAACGCACTAAAGCTTTTTATCGCGTTAAACGCCTTTTCTCGACGAGAAAAGCACAATTTCATCAAAAACAAACAAAACAAGAAAAATGAATGTATTCAACAAGTCTACAACACGTCCTTAAGAGTTACATGATTTCACCCAATGTCAATGTGTAATTTCTCCAGTTCTGATCATTTTTTAGGTTGTTGGTAGCTTGGTCCAATGTCAAAACACAGTGAAATCTTTTTATGGCTTTAAACGCGTTTTCTCCTCGAGAGAAACATGATTTCACTAAAAACGTTATAGTTTAAACATGCCTGTTGTACATGTGCGCAAACACTCAGAGCCTTAAGATAGGGGTTTCACCAATGTGTTTTTTGGTGAGAAACCTTCTATTTCAAGGTTCTGTGCCTTTTTATGACAAGTACAATATGTATTTATAGTGTTTCTGATGAAATCCCTCCTTTTAATGCATTTTCTCACAGAAAACGAGTCTCTCGCCATGCGAACATGGCTTTTTTGAAAAAGCATATTCTGGTCAAGAAATCGGGTTTTAAACAATAAAAACGACTCCCGGCCTTATTTAGTTCACGTTTGTACTTTTGGTAAGCTAGCCCGTATTCATAACGCACTAAAGCTTTTTATCGCGTTAAACGCCTTTTATCGACGAGAAAAGCACAATTTCATCAAAAACAAACAAAACAAGAAAAATGAATGTATTCAACAAGTCTACAACACGTCCTTAAGAGTTACATGATTTCACCCAATGTCAATGTGTAATTTCTCCAGTTCTGATCATTTTTTAGGTTGTTGGTAGCTTGGTCAATGCCAAAACACAGTGAGATCTTTTTATGGCTTTAAACGCGTTTTCTCCTCGAGAGAAACATGATTTCACTAAAAACGTTATAGTTTAAACATGCCTGTTGTACATGTGCGCAAACACTCAGAGCCTTAAGATAGGGGTTTCACCAATGTGTTTTTTGGTGAGAAACCTTCTATTTCAAGGTTCTGTGCCTTTTTCAGACAAGTACAATATGTATTTATAGTGTTTCTGATTAAATCCCTCCTTTTAATGCATTTTCTCACAGAAAACGAGTCTCTCGCCAAGGGAACATGGCTTTTTAAAAAAAGCATATTCTCGTCGAGAAATCGTGTTTTAAACAATAAAAACGACTCCCGGCCTTATTTAGTTCACATTTGTACTTTTGGTAAGCTAGCCCGTATTCATAACGCACTAAAGCTTTTTATCGCGTTAAACGCCTTTTCTCGACGAGAAAAGCACAATTTCATCAAAAACAAACAAAACAAGAAAAATGAATGTATTCAACAAGTCTACAACACGTCCTTAAGAGTTACATGATTTCACCCAATGTCAATGTGTAATTTCTCCAGTTCTGATCATTTTTTAGGTTGTTGGTAGCTTGGTCCAATGTCAAAACACAGTGAAATCTTTTTATGGCTTTAAACGCGTTTTCTCCTCGAGAGAAACATGATTTCACTAAAAACGTTATAGTTTAAACATGCCTGTTGTACATGTGCGCAAACACTCAGAGCCTTAAGATAGGGCTTTCACCAATGTGTTTTTTGGTGAGAAACCTTCTATTTCAAGGTTCTGTGCGTTTTCAGACAAGTACAATATGTATTTATAGTGTTTCTGATGAAATCCCTCCTTTTAATGCATTTTCTCACAGAAAACGAGTCTCTAGCCATGGGAACATGGCTTTTTAAAAAAAGCATATTCTCGTCGAGAAATCGTGTTTTAAACAATAAAAACGACTCCCGGCCTTATTTAGTTCACATTTGTACTTTTGGTAAGCTAGCCCGTATTCATAACGCACTAAACCTTTTTATCGCGTTAAACGCCTTTTCTCGACGAGAAAAGCACAATTTCATCAAAAACAAACAAAACAAGAAAAATGAATGTATTCAACAAGTCTACAACACGTCCTTAAGAGTTACATGATTTCACCCAATGTCAATGTGTAATTTCTCCAGTTCTGATCATTTTTTAGGTTGTTGGTAGCTTGGTCCCATGTCAAAACACAGTGAAATCTTTTTATGGCTTTAAACGCGTTTTCTCCTCGAGAGAAACATGATTTCACTAAAAACGTTATAGTTTAAACATGCCTGTTGTACATGTGCGCAAACACTCAGAGCCTTAAGATAGGGGTTTCACCAATGTGTTTTTTGGTGAGAAACCTTCGATTTCAAGGTTCTGTGCCTTTTTATGACAAGTACAATATGTATTTATAGTGTTTCTGATGAAATCCCTCCTTTTAATGCATTTTCTCACAGAAAACGAGTCTCTCGCCATGCGAACATGGCTTTTTTGAAAAAGCATATTCTGGTCAAGAAATCGGGTTTTAAACAATAAAAACGACTCCCGGCCTTATTTAGTTCACGTTTGTACTTTTGGTAAGCTAGCCCGTATTCATAACGCACTAAAGCTTTTTATCGCGTTAAACGCCTTTTATCGACGAGAAAAGCACAATTTCATCAAAAACAAACAAAACAAGAAAAATGAATGTATTCAACAAGTCTACAACACGTCCTTAAGAGTTACATGATTTCACCCAATGTCAATGTGTAATTTCTCCAGTTCTGATCATTTTTTAGGTTGTTGGTAGCTTGGTCAATGCCAAAACACAGTGAGATCTTTTTATGTCTTTAAACGCGTTTTCTCCTCGAGAGAAACATGATTTCACTAAAAACGTTATAGTTTAAACATGCCTGTTGTACATGTGCGCAAACACTCAGAGCCTTAAGATAGGGGTTTCACCAATGTGTTTTTTGGTGAGAAACCTTCTATTTCAAGGTTCTGTGCGTTTTCAGAAAAGTACAATATGTATTTATAGTGTTTCTGATGAAATCCCTCCTTTTAATGCATTTTCTCACAGAAAACGAGTCTCTCGCCATGGGAACATGGCTTTTTAAAAAAAGCATTATTCTCGTCGAGAAATCGTGTTTTAAACAATAAAAACGACTCCCGGCCTTATTTAGTTCACATTTGTACTTTTGGTAAGCTAGCCCGTATTCATAACGCACTAAACCTTTTTATCGCGTTAAACGCCTTTTCTCGACGAGAAAAGCACAATTTCATCAAAAACAAACAAAACAAGAAAAATGAATGTATTCAACAAGTCTACAACACGTCCTTAAGAGTTACATGATTTCACCCAATGTCAATGTGTAATTTCTCCAGTTCTGATCATTTTTTAGGTTGTTGGTAGCTTGGTCCAATGTCAAAACACAGTGAAATCTTTTTATGGCTTTAAACGCGTTTTCTCCTCGAGAGAAACATGATTTCACTAAAAACGTTATAGTTTAAACATGCCTGTTGTACATGTGCGCAAACACTCAGAGCCTTAAGATAGGGGTTTCACCAATGTGTTTTTTGGTGAGAAACCTTCTATTTCAAGGTTCTGTGCCTTTTTATGACAAGTACAATATGTATTTATAGTGTTTCTGATGAAATCCCTCCTTTTAATGCATTTTCTCACAGAAAACGAGTCTCTCGCCATGCGAACATGGCTTTTTTGAAAAAGCATATTCTGGTCAAGAAATCGGGTTTTAAACAATAAAAACGACTCCCGGCCTTATTTAGTTCACGTTTGTACTTTTGGTAAGCTAGCCCGTATTCATAACGCACTAAAGCTTTTTATCGCGTTAAACGCCTTTTATCGACGAGAAAAGCACAATTTCATCAAAAACAAACAAAACAAGAAAAATGAATGTATTCAACAAGTCTACAACACGTCCTTAAGAGTTACATGATTTCACCCAATGTCAATGTGTAATTTCTCCAGTTCTGATCATTTTTTAGGTTGTTGGTAGCTTGGTCAATGCCAAAACACAGTGAGATCTTTTTATGGCTTTAAACGCGTTTTCTCCTCGAGAGAAACATGATTTCACTAAAAACGTTATAGTTTAAACATGCCTGTTGTACATGTGCGCAAACACTCAGAGCCTTAAGATAGGGGTTTCACCAATGTGTTTTTTGGTGAGAAACCTTCTATTTCAAGGTTCTGTGCGTTTTCAGAAAAGTACAATATGTATTTATAGTGTTTCTGATGAAATCCCTCCTTTTAATGCATTTTCTCACAGAAAACGAGTCTCTCGCCATGGGAACATGGCTTTTTAAAAAAAACATTATTCTCGTCGAGAAATCGTGTTTTAAACAATAAAAACGACTCCCGGCCTTATTTAGTTCACATTTGTACTTTTGGTAAGCTAGCCCGTATTCATAACGCACTAAACCTTTTTATCGCGTTAAACGCCTTTTCTCGACGAGAAAAGCACAATTTCATCAAAAACAAACAAAACAAGAAAAATGAATGTATTCAACAAGTCTACAACACGTCCTTAAGAGTTACATGATTTCACCCAATGTCAATGTGTAATTTCTCCAGTTCTGATCATTTTTTAGGTTGTTGGTAGCTTGGTCCAATGTCAAAACACAGTGAAATCTTTTTATGGCTTTAAACGCGTTTTCT
Source organism: Lampris incognitus (assembly GCF_029633865.1). Lineage (NCBI taxonomy): Eukaryota > Metazoa > Chordata > Actinopteri > Lampriformes > Lampridae > Lampris > Lampris incognitus. Next base: position 28,997 of record NW_026611338.1, read on the forward strand.
CCTCGAGAGAAACATGATTTCACTAAAAACGTTATAGTTTAAACATGCCTGTTGTACATGTGCGCAAACACTCAGAGCCTTAAGATAGGGGTTTCACCAATGTGTTTTTTGGTGAGAAACCTTCTATTTCAAGGTTCTGTGCCTTTTTATGACAAGTACAATATGTATTTATAGTGTTTCTGATGAAATCCCTCCTTTTAATGCATTTTCTCACAGAAAACGAGTCTCTCGCCATGCGAACATGGCTTTTTTGAAAAAGCATATTCTGGTCAAGAAATCGGGTTTTAAACAATAAAAACGACTCCCGGCCTTATTTAGTTCACGTTTGTACTTTTGGTAAGCTAGCCCGTATTCATAACGCACTAAAGCTTTTTATCGCGTTAAACGCCTTTTATCGACGAGAAAAGCACAATTTCATCAAAAACAAACAAAACAAGAAAAATGAATGTATTCAACAAGTCTACAACACGTCCTTAAGAGTTACATGATTTCACCCAATGTCAATATGTAATTTCTCCAGTTCTGATCATTTTTTAGGTTGTTGGTAGCTTGGTCAATGCCAAAACACAGTGAGATCTTTTTATGGCTTTAAACGCGTTTTCTCCTCGAGAGAAACATGATTTCACTAAAAACGTTATAGTTTAAACATGCCTGTTGTACATGTGCGCAAACACTCAGAGCCTTAAGATAGGGGTTTCACCAATGTGTTTTTTGGTGAGAAACCTTCTATTTCAAGGTTCTGTGCGTTTTCAGAAAAGTACAATATGTATTTATAGTGTTTCTGATGAAATCCCTCCTTTTAATGCATTTTCTCACAGAAAACGAGTCTCTCGCCATGGGAACATGGCTTTTTAAAAAAAGCATTATTCTCGTCGAGAAATCGTGTTTTAAACAATAAAAACGACTCCCGGCCTTATTTAGTTCACATTTGTACTTTTGGTAAGCTAGCCCGTATTCATAACGCACTAAACCTTTTTATCGCGTTAAACGCCTTTTCTCGACGAGAAAAGCACAATTTCATCAAAAACAAACAAAACAAGAAAAATGAATGTATTCAACAAGTCTACAACACGTCCTTAAGAGTTACATGATTTCACCCAATGTCAATGTGTAATTTCTCCAGTTCTGATCATTTTTTAGGTTGTTGGTAGCTTGGTCCAATGTCAAAACACAGTGAAATCTTTTTATGGCTTTAAACGCGTTTTCTCCTCGAGAGAAACATGATTTCACTAAAAACGTTATAGTTTAAACATGCCTGTTGTACATGTGCGCAAACACTCAGAGCCTTAAGATAGGGGTTTCACCAATGTGTTTTTTGGTGAGAAACCTTCTATTTCAAGGTTCTGTGCGTTTTCAGACAAGTGCAATATGTATTTATAGTGTTTCTGATGAAATCCCTCCTTTTAATGCATTTTCTCACAGGAAACGAGTCTCTCGCCATGGGAACATGGCTTTTTTGAAAAAGCATATTCTGGTCGAGAAATCGTGTTTTAAACAATAAAAACGACTCCCGGCCTTATTTAGTTCACATTTGTACTTTTGGTAAGCTAGCCCGTATTCATAGCGCACTAAACCTTTTTATCACGTTAAACGCCTTTTCTCGACGAGAAAAGCACAATTTCATCAAAAACAAACAAAACAAGAAAAATGAATCTATTCAACAAGTCTACAACACGTCCTTAAGAGGGAAATGATTTCACCCAATGTCAATGTGTAATTTCTCCAGTTCTGATCATTTTTTAGGTTGTTGGTAGCTTGGTCAATGTCAAAACACAGTGAAATCTTTTTATGGCTTTAAACGCGTTTTCTCCTCGAGAGAAACATGATTTCACTAAAAACGTTATAGTTTAAACATGCCTGTTGTACATGTGCGCAAACACTCAGAGCCTTAAGATAGGGGTTTCACCAATGTGTTTTTTGGTGAGAAACCTTCTATTTCAAGGTTCTGTGCCTTTTTATGACAAGTACAATATGTATTTATAGTGTTTCTGATGAAATCCCTCCTTTTAATGCATTTTCTCACAGAAAACGAGTCTCTCGCCATGCGAACATGGCTTTTTTGAAAAAGCATATTCTGGTCAAGAAATCGGGTTTTAAACAATAAAAACGACTCCCGGCCTTATTTAGTTCACGTTTGTACTTTTGGTAAGCTAGCCCGTATTCATAACGCACTAAAGCTTTTTATCGCGTTAAACGCCTTTTCTCGACGAGAAAAGCACAATTTCATCAAAAACAAACAAAACAAGAAAAATGAATGTATTCAACAAGTCTACAACACGTCCTTAAGAGTTACATGATTTCACCCAATGTCAATGTGTAATTTCTCCAGTTCTGATCATTTTTTAGGTTGTTGGTAGCTTGGTCCAATGTCAAAACACAGTGAAATCTTTTTATGGCTTTAAACGCGTTTTCTCCTCGAGAGAAACATGATTTCACTAAAAACGTTATAGTTTAAACATGCCTGTTGTACATGTGCGCAAACACTCAGAGCCTTAAGATAGGGGTTTCACCAATGTGTTTTTTGGTGAGAAACCTTCTATTTCAAGGTTCTGTGCGTTTTCAGACAAGTACAATATGTATTTATAGTGTTTCTGATTAAATCCCTCCTTTTAATGCATTTTCTCACAGAAAACGAGTCTCTCGCCATGGGAACATGGCTTTTTAAAAAAAGCATATTCTCGTCGAGAAATCGTGTTTTAAACAATAAAAACGACTCCCGGCCTTATTTAGTTCACATTTGTACTTTTGGTAAGCTAGCCCGTATTCATAACGCACTAAACCTTTTTATCGCGTTAAACGCCTTTTCTCGACGAGAAAAGCACAATTTCATCAAAAACAAACAAAACAAGAAAAATGAATGTATTCAACAAGTCTACAACACGTCCTTAAGAGGGAAATGATTTCACCCAATGTCAATGTGTAATTTCTCCAGTTCTGATCATTTTTTAGGTTGTTGGTAGCTTGGTCAATGTCAAAACACAGTGAAATCTTTTTATGGCTTTAAACGCGTTTTCTCCTCGAGAGAAACATGATTTCACTAAAAACGTTCTAGTTTAAACATGCCTGTTGTACATGTGCGCAAACACTCAGAGCCTTAAGATAGGGGTTTCACCAATGTGTTTTTTGGTGAGAAACCTTCTATTTCAAGGTTCTGTGCCTTTTTCAGACAAGTACAATATGTATTTATAGTGTTTCTGATTAAATCCCTCCTTTTAATGCATTTTCTCACAGAAAACGAGTCTCTCGCCAAGGGAACATGGCTTTTTAAAAAAAGCATATTCTCGTCGAGAAATCGTGTTTTAAACAATAAAAACGACTCCCGGCCTTATTTAGTTCACATTTGTACTTTTGGTAAGCTAGCCCGTATTCATAACGCACTAAAGCTTTTTATCGCGTTAAACGCCTTTTCTCGACGAGAAAAGCACAATTTCATCAAAAACAAACAAAACAAGAAAAATGAATGTATTCAACAAGTCTACAACACGTCCTTAAGAGTTACATGATTTCACCCAATGTCAATGTGTAATTTCTCCAGTTCTGATCATTTTTTAGGTTGTTGGTAGCTTGGTCCAATGTCAAAACACAGTGAAATCTTTTTATGGCTTTAAACGCGTTTTCTCCTCGAGAGAAACATGATTTCACTAAAAACGTTATAGTTTAAACATGCCTGTTGTACATGTGCGCAAACACTCAGAGCCTTAAGATAGGGGTTTCACCAATGTGTTTTTTGGTGAGAAACCTTCTATTTCAAGGTTCTGTGCGTTTTCAGACAAGTACAATATGTATTTATAGTGTTTCTGATGAAATCCCTCCTTTTAATGCATTTTCTCACAGAAAACGAGTCTCTAGCCATGGGAACATGGCTTTTTAAAAAAAGCATATTCTCGTCGAGAAATCGTGTTTTAAACAATAAAAACGACTCCCGGCCTTATTTAGTTCACATTTGTACTTTTGGTAAGCTAGCCCGTATTCATAACGCACTAAACCTTTTTATCGCGTTAAACGTCTTTTCTCGACGAGAAAAGCACAATTTCATCAAAAACAAACAAAACAAGAAAAATGAATGTATTCAACTAGTCTACAACACGTCCTTAATAGGGAAATGATTTCACCCAATGTCAATGTGTAATTTCTCCAGTTCTGATCATTTTTTAGGTTGTTGGTAGCTTGGTCAATGTCAAAACACAGTGAAATCTTTTTATGGCTTTAAACGCGTTTTCTCCTCGAGAGAAACATGATTTCACTAAAAACGTTATAGTTTAAACATGCCTGTTGTACATGTGCGCAAACACTCAGAGCCTTAAGATAGGGGTTTCACCAATGTGTTTTTTGGTGAGAAACCTTCTATTTCAAGGTTCTGTGCCTTTTTATGACAAGTACAATATGTATTTATAGTGTTTCTGAGGAAATCCCTCCTTTTAATGCATTTTCTCACAGAAAACGAGTCTCTCGCCATGCGAACATGGCTTTTTTGAAAAAGCATATTCTGGTCAAGAAATCGGGTTTTAAACAATAAAAACGACTCCCGGCCTTATTTAGTTCACGTTTGTACTTTTGGTAAGCTAGCCCGTATTCATAACGCACTAAAGCTTTTTATCGCGTTGAACGCCTTTTCTCGACGAGAAAAGCACAATTTCATCAAAAACAAACAAAACAAGAAAAATGAATGTATTCAACAAGTCTACAACACGTCCTTAAGAGTTACATGATTTCACCCAATGTCAATGTGTAATTTCTCCAGTTCTGATCATTTTTTAGGTTGTTGGTAGCTTGGTCAATGCCAAAACACAGTGAGATCTTTTTATGGCTTTAAACGCGTTTTCTCCTCGAGAGAAACATGATTTCACTAAAAACGTTATAGTTTAAACATGCCTGTTGTACATGTGCGCAAACACTCAGAGCCTTAAGATAGGGGTTTCACCAATGTGTTTTTTGGTGAGAAACCTTCTATTTCAAGGTTCTGTGCGTTTTCAGAAAAGTACAATATGTATTTATAGTGTTTCTGATGAAATCCCTCCTTTTAATGCATTTTCTCACAGAAAACGAGTCTCTCGCCATGGGAACATGGCTTTTTAAAAAAAGCATTATTCTCGTCGAGAAATCGTGTTTTAAACAATAAAAACGACTCCCGGCCTTATTTAGTTCACATTTGTACTTTTGGTAAGCTAGCCCGTATTCATAACGCACTAAACCTTTTTATCGCGTTAAACGCCTTTTCTCGACGAGAAAAGCACAATTTCATCAAAAACAAACAAAACAAGAAAAATGAATGTATTCAACAAGTCTACAACACGTCCTTAAGAGTTACATGATTTCACCCAATGTCAATGTGTAATTTCTCCAGTTCTGATCATTTTTTAGGTTGTTGGTAGCTTGGTCCAATGTCAAAACACAGTGAAATCTTTTTATGGCTTTAAACGCGTTTTCTCCTCGAGAGAAACATGATTTCACTAAAAACGTTATAGTTTAAACATGCCTGTTGTACATGTGCGCAAACACTCAGAGCCTTAAGATAGGGCTTTCACCAATGTGTTTTTTGGTGAGAAACCTTCTATTTCAAGGTTCTGTGCCTTTTTATGACAAGTACAATATGTATTTATAGTGTTTCTGATGAAATCCCTCCTTTTAATGCATTTTCTCACAGAAAACGAGTCTCTCGCCATGCGAACATGGCTTTTTTGAAAAAGCATATTCTGGTCAAGAAATCGGGTTTTAAACAATAAAAACGACTCCCGGCCTTATTTAGTTCACGTTTGTACTTTTGGTAAGCTAGCCCGTATTCATAACGCACTAAAGCTTTTTATCGCGTTAAACGCCTTTTATCGACGAGAAAAGCACAATTTCATCAAAAACAAACAAAACAAGAAAAATGAATGTATTCAACAAGTCTACAACACGTCCTTAAGAGTTACATGATTTCACCCAATGTCAATATGTAATTTCTCCAGTTCTGATCATTTTTTAGGTTGTTGGTAGCTTGGTCAATGCCAAAACACAGTGAGATCTTTTTATGGCTTTAAACGCGTTTTCTCCTCGAGAGAAACATGATTTCACTAAAAACGTTATAGTTTAAACATGCCTGTTGTACATGTGCGCAAACACTCAGAGCCTTAAGATAGGGGTTTCACCAATGTGTTTTTTGGTGAGAAACCTTCTATTTCAAGGTTCTGTGCGTTTTCAGAAAAGTACAATATGTATTTATAGTGTTTCTGATGAAATCCCTCCTTTTAATGCATTTTCTCACAGAAAACGAGTCTCTCGCCATGGGAACATGGCTTTTTAAAAAAAGCATTATTCTCGTCGAGAAATCGTGTTTTAAACAATAAAAACGACTCCCGGCCTTATTTAGTTCACATTTGTACTTTTGGTAAGCTAGCCCGTATTCATAACGCACTAAACCTTTTTATCGCGTTAAACGCCTTTTCTCGACGAGAAAAGCACAATTTCATCAAAAACAAACAAAACAAGAAAAATGAATGTATTCAACAAGTCTACAACACGTCCTTAAGAGTTACATGATTTCACCCAATGTCAATGTGTAATTTCTCCAGTTCTGATCATTTTTTAGGTTGTTGGTAGCTTGGTCCAATGTCAAAACACAGTGAAATCTTTTTATGGCTTTAAACGCGTTTTCTCCTCGAGAGAAACATGATTTCACTAAAAACGTTATAGTTTAAACATGCCTGTTGTACATGTGCGCAAACACTCAGAGCCTTAAGATAGGGGTTTCACCAATGTGTTTTTTGGTGAGAAACCTTCTATTTCAAGGTTCTGTGCGTTTTCAGACAAGTGCAATATGTATTTATAGTGTTTCTGATGAAATCCCTCCTTTTAATGCATTTTCTCACAGGAAACGAGTCTCTCGCCATGGGAACATGGCTTTTTTGAAAAAGCATATTCTGGTCGAGAAATCGTGTTTTAAACAATAAAAACGACTCCCGGCCTTATTTAGTTCACATTTGTACTTTTGGTAAGCTAGCCCGTATTCATAGCGCACTAAACCTTTTTATCACGTTAAACGCCTTTTCTCGACGAGAAAAGCACAATTTCATCAAAAACAAACAAAACAAGAAAAATGAATCTATTCAACAAGTCTACAACACGTCCTTAAGAGGGAAATGATTTCACCCAATGTCAATGTGTAATTTCTCCAGTTCTGATCATTTTTTAGGTTGTTGGTAGCTTGGTCAATGTCAAAACACAGTGAAATCTTTTTATGGCTTTAAACGCGTTTTCTCCTCGAGAGAAACATGATTTCACTAAAAACGTTATAGTTTAAACATGCCTGTTGTACATGTGCGCAAACACTCAGAGCCTTAAGATAGGGGTTTCACCAATGTGTTTTTTGGTGAGAAACCTTCTATTTCAAGGTTCTGTGCCTTTTTATGACAAGTACAATATGTATTTATAGTGTTTCTGATGAAATCCCTCCTTTTAATGCATTTTCTCACAGAAAACGAGTCTCTCGCCATGCGAACATGGCTTTTTTGAAAAAGCATATTCTGGTCAAGAAATCGGGTTTTAAACAATAAAAACGACTCCCGGCCTTATTTAGTTCACGTTTGTACTTTTGGTAAGCTAGCCCGTATTCATAACGCACTAAAGCTTTTTATCGCGTTAAACGCCTTTTCTCGACGAGAAAAGCACAATTTCATCAAAAACAAACAAAACAAGAAAAATGAATGTATTCAACAAGTCTACAACACGTCCTTAAGAGTTACATGATTTCACCCAATGTCAATGTGTAATTTCTCCAGTTCTGATCATTTTTTAGGTTGTTGGTAGCTTGGTCCAATGTCAAAACACAGTGAAATCTTTTTATGGCTTTAAACGCGTTTTCTCCTCGAGAGAAACATGATTTCACTAAAAACGTTATAGTTTAAACATGCCTGTTGTACATGTGCGCAAACACTCAGAGCCTTAAGATAGGGGTTTCACCAATGTGTTTTTTGGTGAGAAACCTTCTATTTCAAGGTTCTGTGCGTTTTCAGACAAGTACAATATGTATTTATAGTGTTTCTGATTAAATCCCTCCTTTTAATGCATTTTCTCACAGAAAACGAGTCTCTCGCCATGGGAACATGGCTTTTTAAAAAAAGCATATTCTCGTCGAGAAATCGTGTTTTAAACAATAAAAACGACTCCCGGCCTTATTTAGTTCACATTTGTACTTTTGGTAAGCTAGCCCGTATTCATAACGCACTAAACCTTTTTATCGCGTTAAACGCCTTTTCTCGACGAGAAAAGCACAATTTCATCAAAAACAAACAAAACAAGAAAAATGAATGTATTCAACAAGTCTACAACACGTCCTTAAGAGGGAAATGATTTCACCCAATGTCAATGTGTAATTTCTCCAGTTCTGATCATTTTTTAGGTTGTTGGTAGCTTGGTCAATGTCAAAACACAGTGAAATCTTTTTATGGCTTTAAACGCGTTTTCTCCTCGAGAGAAACATGATTTCACTAAAAACGTTATAGTTTAAACATGCCTGTTGTACATGTGCGCAAACACTCAGAGCCTTAAGATAGGGGTTTCACCAATGTGTTTTTTGGTGAGAAACCTTCTATTTCAAGGTTCTGTGCCTTTTTCAGACAAGTACAATATGTATTTATAGTGTTTCTGATTAAATCCCTCCTTTTAATGCATTTTCTCACAGAAAACGAGTCTCTCGCCAAGGGAACATGGCTTTTTAAAAAAAGCATATTCTCGTCGAGAAATCGTGTTTTAAACAATAAAAACGACTCCCGGCCTTATTTAGTTCACATTTGTACTTTTGGTAAGCTAGCCCGTATTCATAACGCACTAAAGCTTTTTATCGCGTTAAACGCCTTTTCTCGACGAGAAAAGCACAATTTCATCAAAAACAAACAAAACAAGAAAAATGAATGTATTCAACAAGTCTACAACACGTCCTTAAGAGTTACATGATTTCACCCAATGTCAATGTGTAATTTCTCCAGTTCTGATCATTTTTTAGGTTGTTGGTAGCTTGGTCCAATGTCAAAACACAGTGAAATATTTTTATGGCTTTAAACGCGTTTTCTCCTCGAGAGAAACATGATTTCACTAAAAACGTTATAGTTTAAACATGCCTGTTGTACATGTGCGCAAACACTCAGAGCCTTAAGATAGGGGTTTCACCAATGTGTTTTTTGGTGAGAAACCTTCTATTTCAAGGTTCTGTGCGTTTTCAGACAAGTACAATATGTATTTATAGTGTTTCTGATGAAATCCCTCCTTTTAATGCATTTTCTCACAGAAAACGAGTCTCTAGCCATGGGAACATGGCTTTTTAAAAAAAGCATATTCTCGTCGAGAAATCGTGTTTTAAACAATAAAAACGACTCCCGGCCTTATTTAGTTCACATTTGTACTTTTGGTAAGCTAGCCCGTATTCATAACGCACTAAACCTTTTTATCGCGTTAAACGTCTTTTCTCGACGAGAAAAGCACAATTTCATCAAAAACAAACAAAACAAGAAAAATGAATGTATTCAACTAGTCTACAACACGTCCTTAATAGGGAAATGATTTCACCCAATGTCAATGTGTAATTTCTCCAGTTCTGATCATTTTTTAGGTTGTTGGTAGCTTGGTCAATGTCAAAACACAGTGAAATCTTTTTATGGCTTTAAACGCGTTTTCTCCTCGAGAGAAACATGATTTCACTAAAAACGTTATAGTTTAAACATGCCTGTTGTACATGTGCGCAAACACTCAGAGCCTTAAGATAGGGGTTTCACCAATGTGTTTTTTGGTGAGAAACCTTCTATTTCAAGGTTCTGTGCCTTTTTATGACAAGTACAATATGTATTTATAGTGTTTCTGAGGAAATCCCTCCTTTTAATGCATTTTCTCACAGAAAACGAGTCTCTCGCCATGCGAACATGGCTTTTTTGAAAAAGCATATTCTGGTCAAGAAATCGGGTTTTAAACAATAAAAACGACTCCCGGCCTTATTTAGTTCACGTTTGTACTTTTGGTAAGCTAGCCCGTATTCATAACGCACTAAAGCTTTTTATCGCGTTGAACGCCTTTTCTCGACGAGAAAAGCACAATTTCATCAAAAACAAACAAAACAAGAAAAATGAATGTATTCAACAAGTCTACAACACGTCCTTAAGAGTTACATGATTTCACCCAATGTCAATGTGTAATTTCTCCAGTTCTGATCATTTTTTAGGTTGTTGGTAGCTTGGTCAATGCCAAAACACAGTGAGATCTTTTTATGGCTTTAAACGCGTTTTCTCCTCGAGAGAAACATGATTTCACTAAAAACGTTATAGTTTAAACATGCCTGTTGTACATGTGCGCAAACACTCAGAGCCTTAAGATAGGGGTTTCACCAATGTGTTTTTTGGTGAGAAACCTTCTATTTCAAGGTTCTGTGCGTTTTCAGAAAAGTACAATATGTATTTATAGTGTTTCTGATGAAATCCCTCCTTTTAATGCATTTTCTCACAGAAAACGAGTCTCTCGCCATGGGAACATGGCTTTTTAAAAAAAGCATTATTCTCGTCGAGAAATCGTGTTTTAAACAATAAAAACGACTCCCGGCCTTATTTAGTTCACATTTGTACTTTTGGTAAGCTAGCCCGTATTCATAACGCACTAAACCTTTTTATCGCGTTAAACGCCTTTTCTCGACGAGAAAAGCACAATTTCATCAAAAACAAACAAAACAAGAAAAATGAATGTATTCAACAAGTCTACAACACGTCCTTAAGAGTTACATGATTTCACCCAATGTCAATGTGTAATTTCTCCAGTTCTGATCATTTTTTAGGTTGTTGGTAGCTTGGTCCAATGTCAAAACACAGTGAAATCTTTTTATGGCTTTAAACGCGTTTTCTCCTCGAGAGAAACATGATTTCACTAAAAACGTTATAGTTTAAACATGCCTGTTGTACATGTGCGCAAACACTCAGAGCCTTAAGATAGGGCTTTCACCAATGTGTTTTTTGGTGAGAAACCTTCTATTTCAAGGTTCTGTGCCTTTTTATGACAAGTACAATATGTATTTATAGTGTTTCTGATGAAATCCCTCCTTTTAATGCATTTTCTCACAGAAAACGAGTCTCTCGCCATGCGAACATGGCTTTTTTGAAAAAGCATATTCTGGTCAAGAAATCGGGTTTTAAACAATAAAAACGACTCCCGGCCTTATTTAGTTCACGTTTGTACTTTTGGTAAGCTAGCCCGTATTCATAACGCACTAAAGCTTTTTATCGCGTTAAACGCCTTTTATCGACGAGAAAAGCACAATTTCATCAAAAACAAACAAAACAAGAAAAATGAATGTATTCAACAAGTCTACAACACGTCCTTAAGAGTTACATGATTTCACCCAATGTCAATGTGTAATTTCTCCAGTTCTGATCATTTTTTAGGTTGTTGGTAGCTTGGTCAATGCCAAAACACAGTGAGATCTTTTTATGGCTTTAAACGCGTTTTCTCCTCGAGAGAAACATGATTTCACTAAAAACGTTATAGTTTAAACATGCCTGTTGTACATGTGCGCAAACACTCAGAGCCTTAAGATAGGGGTTTCACCAATGTGTTTTTTGGTGAGAAACCTTCTATTTCAAGGTTCTGTGCGTTTTCAGAAAAGTACAATATGTATTTATAGTGTTTCTGATGAAATCCCTCCTTTTAATGCATTTTCTCACAGAAAACGAGTCTCTCGCCATGGGAACATGGCTTTTTAAAAAAAGCATTATTCTCGTCGAGAAATCGTGTTTTAAACAATAAAAACGACTCCCGGCCTTATTTAGTTCACATTTGTACTTTTGGTAAGCTAGCCCGTATTCATAACGCACTAAACCTTTTTATCGCGTTAAACGCCTTTTCTCGACGAGAAAAGCACAATTTCATCAAAAACAAACAAAACAAGAAAAATGAATGTATTCAACAAGTCTACAACACGTCCTTAAGAGTTACATGATTTCACCCAATGTCAATGTGTAATTTCTCCAGTTCTGATCATTTTTTAGGTTGTTGGTAGCTTGGTCCAATGTCAAAACACAGTGAAATCTTTTTATGGCTTTAAACGCGTTTTCTCCTCGAGAGAAACATGATTTCACTAAAAACGTTATAGTTTAAACATGCCTGTTGTACATGTGCGCAAACACTCAGAGCCTTAAGATAGGGCTTTCACCAATGTGTTTTTTGGTGAGAAACCTTCTATTTCAAGGTTCTGTGCCTTTTTATGACAAGTACAATATGTATTTATAGTGTTTCTGATGAAATCCCTCCTTTTAATGCATTTTCTCACAGAAAACGAGTCTCTCGCCATGCGAACATGGCTTTTTTGAAAAAGCATATTCTGGTCAAGAAATCGGGTTTTAAACAATAAAAACGACTCCCGGCCTTATTTAGTTCACGTTTGTACTTTTGGTAAGCTAGCCCGTATTCATAACGCACTAAAGCTTTTTATCGCGTTAAACGCCTTTTCTCGACGAGAAAAGCACAATTTCATCAAAAACAAACAAAACAAGAAAAATGAATGTATTCAACAAGTCTACAACACGTCCTTAAGAGTTACATGATTTCACCCAATGTCAATGTGTAATTTCTCCAGTTCTGATCATTTTTTAGGTTGTTGGTAGCTTGGTCAATGCCAAAACACAGTGAGATCTTTTTATGGCTTTAAACGCGTTTTCTCCTCGAGAGAAACATGATTTCACTAAAAACGTTATAGTTTAAACATGCCTGTTGTACATGTGCGCAAACACTCAGAGCCTTAAGATAGGGGTTTCACCAATGTGTTTTTTGGTGAGAAACCTTCTATTTCAAGGTTCTGTGCGTTTTCAGAAAAGTACAATATGTATTTATAGTGTTTCTGATGAAATCCCTCCTTTTAATGCATTTTCTCACAGAAAACGAGTCTCTCGCCATGGGAACATGGCTTTTTAAAAAAAGCATTATTCTCGTCGAGAAATCGTGTTTTAAACAATAAAAACGACTCCCGGCCTTATTTAGTTCACATTTGTACTTTTGGTAAGCTAGCCCGTATTCATAACGCACTAAACCTTTTTATCGCGTTAAACGCCTTTTCTCGACGAGAAAAGCACAATTTCATCAAAAACAAACAAAACAAGAAAAATGAATGTATTCAACAAGTCTACAACACGTCCTTAAGAGTTACATGATTTCACCCAATGTCAATGTGTAATTTCTCCAGTTCTGATCATTTTTTAGGTTGTTGGTAGCTTGGTCCAATGTCAAAACACAGTGAAATATTTTTATGGCTTTAAACGCGTTTTCTCCTCGAGAGAAACATGATTTCACTAAAAACGTTATAGTTTAAACATGCCTGTTGTACATGTGCGCAAACACTCAGAGCCTTAAGATAGGGCTTTCACCAATGTGTTTTTTGGTGAGAAACCTTCTATTTCAAGGTTCTGTGCGTTTTCAGACAAGTGCAATATGTATTTATAGTGTTTCTGATGAAATCCCTCCTTTTAATGCATTTTCTCACAGGAAACGAGTCTCTCGCCATGGGAACATGGCTTTTTTGAAAAAGCATATTCTGGTCGAGAAATCGTGTTTTAAACAATAAAAACGACTCCCGGCCTTATTTAGTTCACATTTGTACTTTTGGTAAGCTAGCCCGTATTCATAGCGCACTAAACCTTTTTATCACGTTAAACGCCTTTTCTCGACGAGAAAAGCACAATTTCATCAAAAACAAACAAAACAAGAAAAATGAATCTATTCAACAAGTCTACAACACGTCCTTAAGAGGTACATGATTTCACCCAATGTCAATGTGTAATTTCTCCAGTTCTGATCATTTTTTAGGTTGTTGGTAGCTTGGTCCAATGTCAAAACACAGTGAAATCTTTTTATGGCTTTAAACGCGTTTTCTCCTCGAGAGAAACATGATTTCACTAAAAACGTTATAGTTTAAACATGCCTGTTGTACATGTGCGCAAACACTCAGAGCCTTAAGATAGGGGTTTCACCAATGTGTTTTTTGGTGAGAAACCTTCTATTTCAAGGTTCTGTGCGTTTTCAGACAAGTACAATATGTATTTATAGTGTTTCTGATGAAATCCCTCCTTTTAATGCATTTTCTCACAGAAAACGAGTCTCTCGCCATGGGAACATGGCTTTTTTGAAAAAGCATATTCTGGTCGAGAAATCGTGTTTTAAACAATAAAAACGACTCCCGGCCTTATTTAGTTCACATTTGTACTTTTGGTAAGCTAGCCCGTATTCATAACGCACTAAACCTTTTTATCGCGTTAAACGCCTTTTCTAGACGAGAAAAGCACAATTTCATTATGGATAATAACACCAAGGACATGGCAGCTCAAGGACAACGCGAACAACCGAACATGACAAAACAACCAAATGTGACAAAACAACCGAATGTGACAAAACAACCGGATGTGACAATCCTGCCTTAGGAAACAGGAATGAAAGAAACCAAGAGCAGTGATACTACACTGAGAGAACGCCCTAAGAGGCCGATAGAGAAACCAAAAAGACTGATTGAAAAAATGTGGAAAAAAAAGATTGTAAAGAGCTTGACAAAGAAATGAGAAATGTGTATACATGGGCCTACAGTAAAATGTTTTGTTTATAATTGAGTGAGTTGCTCAAGGAATTCATGTTATACTTTTGCAGTGTAAAAGCAGAAGTTTTGGGTTAATTAAAAAAGACAGCGCTATGGTTCATAGCATGTTATGTTTTTATTTTCTTTAAAAAAAGGGAAGATGTATTGATATGACAAGTATATGCAGTATCAGTTCATGATGTTATACCGCTGCACCAGTAGGTGGCAGTAGCGTAAGGTTGTCGTGCCATCCTAGTTTTATATGTGGAAAGAGTGACGAATAAAAACACTCTAAATCAAGACTCCGGTGTGCAAGCCTCGTCAATACACAGGCTTTATTATTTACATTTGATAACCTAGTCCATATGCGTAAAACACTAAATCGTTTTATGGCGTTAAACGCATTTTCTCGACAAGAAAACCACAATTTCATCAAAAAACAAACAAACAAACAAAAATGAATCTATTCAACAAGTCAGCAACACATCCTTAAGAGTTACGTGTTTTCACCCAATTTCAATGTGTAATTTCACCAGTTCTGATCATTGTTTAGCTTGTTGGTAGCTTGGTCAAAATGCCAGACACAGTGAATCCTTTTTATTGCTTTAAACGCATTTTCTCCTCAAGAGAATCATGATTTCATTAAAAACGTTATAGTTTAAAAATACCTGATGTACATTGTCTGACTTTCTGTCTATATGGAGGGATCCGACGACGACTTTGTAGTTCAGTGTCTTTATTTCAACGGTGACGGTCACAATCATATAGTAGCTAGCTCTGCAGTAGTGACTCGTCTGAGTGCTAAACATTGACTGACGATTATGTGGTTCCCCTGCGTCCTCATGCGTCAGATGGACCAATCAGCTTGCAGTTAACTTAACAGCCAATAGGAGTGCTTGTATCACATCAACCTTATAGCCAAACGGGCTATTATATTCTAGAGAATATTACATCCCCCTTCTTAAGAAATTGAAATCAAACATTAGACTCCCAACATTAGTAGCACATGTCCTATATCAAACATATGAACAATCAGGACGAAAGAAAACACATTTTATAGTAATCACTGAGAGTCAATACTCTTAATAAAACAGGTAATATTCATTCAATATTACTGTATGCATATTAAACTACGGTAAGTAATCAAACACTTAAGAGGTACTACAAATCACAAGAACATTTTACAATATTTTTTTTTTTAGATAAGGGCAGCAATCCGCCTACACCCTTGTACATTACATGTCCAGAACCTCTCTGGGCTTCACTGCTCGTCCATACCTTGTCTGGTAGGGGACAGTCTCTGAGGCTGTCTCAGCCACTGCATGTGAGACGTGTGGTGTGTTGTGAATTGTGAGTTGACCGTGGTTCTCGTCAGTTCCTGTGTTGGTGTGAGTGTCAGTGTGTGTTTCTTTTGTGTCCAGGAGGGGACGTCTGTTTCTTCTGTACTCCTGTCCTTCAGCTGTGCGGACGTGGTAGGATCTGTTGGTATCCGCTGGCTGGATGACAACTGCTGGTTTCCAACAGCCGTGCTCCTGGAATCTGATATGTTGTCCTTCGTGCAGCTGTGACATCGACTTCGCTGACCTGTCGTAGTACCTTTTCTGCTGCAGCTGACGTTGGACTCTCCTGGCGTGCGTGTCTCTGTGACTGACGACCTTGGGCTGAAGCTGCTGGTGTGTGTTGGGTAGAATTGAGCGTAGACGACGACTCATGAGCAGCTGGGCTGGTGATCTGAAGCTGTCGACAGGTGTGTTCCGATACTCAAGCAGACTCAGGTAGGGGTCTCTCTGGTCCGCCTTGGCCTTTTCCATCAGCAACTTGGCGATGTGTACAGCTTTTTCGGCGAGGCCGTTGCTTTGGGGATAATGCGGACTGGTAGTCGTGTGGGTGAACTCCCAAGTCTTCGCGAAGGTCTCAAACTCCATACTTGAGTACTGAGGTCCATTATCCAAAATAACAGTCTCAGGTACGCTGTGTCTGGCGAAGGTTGCCTTCAGCTTGCGTATCACAGCTGAGGATGTTGTGCTGTGTAGCTTGTCGAGTTCGAAGTATCTGCTGTAATAGTCCACTGTGACGATGTAATTGTCCTGATTCCAGGTGAACAAGTCAGTAGCGACTACTTGCCATGGCCTGTCCGGGATCTTGTGGCTGATCATGGGCTCTTTAGTGTTTGACGGTCTGTAGGTGAGACAGGTGGGGCACTGTCCAACCATCTCCTCGATCCGCTTGTTCATCCCAGGCCAGAACACTGTCACAGGCTCTCTGCTTGCATTTTGAGCTGTGTGTCTGCGGCAGTCGCAGCTCTGATTTCTGTCAGTTTCGTGTCACTGACCGGCAGGCCACTGTACACTGTATGTACCTGCATGTCCATGCCTTCTCTGAGGCTGTCATCCTGGTCTGTGAGCGACTTGCGGGACAGCGTGTCTGCCACGGGGATCTCCTTGCCTGGTCTGTGCAGGATGGTGAAGTCATACCGCTGTAGCTGAAGGATCATCCGCTGTAGTCTCGGAGGCGCTGCTGCGAGTGGTTTTCTCATAATGGAGTCAAGCGGTTTGTGGTCACTCTCCACGATGACATGACGACCATAGATGCATTGGTGAAAATGCTTGCATCCGAACGGAATAGCATATAGCTCTTTCTCTATTTGTGCGTAATTGACTTCACTGTCATTTAGCGATTTGGATGCATATCCGATGGGCTTCGATGCGTCGACTTGTAGTCTGAGCTCTTTACCAGGGTCATAGTAGGCTAAGACTGGTCCTGGTTCGCATGTGATCACTTCTTTCATCTTCCTGAAAGCTTCGTCATGTTGCGCATCCCATCTGAATTCACTTGACTCCTTCAGCAGGTGACGCATGGGTGCGTTGATGTCTGAGAGTATCGGGGCAAACTTGGACAGATAGTTAACCATACCGAAGATTGTCTCCAACTCACCCTTGTCCTTGGGTGACTCCATGTCTCTCACAGCTGCAATCTTGGCTGGGTCAGGCTTGACTCCATCCTTTGTGATGCGATGCCCGAAATAGCTGACCTCGGTGGTGCAGATTGTGCTCTTCTCCGGGTTGAGTTTCACTCCTCGCTCTCTGGAGCGCTGCAACATGGCTCGGAGGTTGCTGTCGTGCTCCTCCTTGCTCTTTCCATATACGAGGACATCATCCACTATGGCTGTGACTTCTTGTAGACCTTCATAGGTCTCATCAACCTTCCGTTGAAACTCGTCCTGGGCGGAGATCAACCCAAAAGGTAGACGAAGGAAACGGTATCTTCCGAAAACCGTGTTGAATGTTGTCAACTTGGACGACTCTTCTGCGAGTTTTATCGCCCAGTACCCTGAGCGAGCATCCGTGACACTGAAATAGCAGGCCCCTGCCAGTTTGGAGGTGATGTCGTCAAGGGTAGGTAGAGGATAATGAGGTCGTTTCACAGCCTTGTTCAGGTCCTTCGGGTCGAGGCACACTCTGAACTTTCCTGTGCGTGGCTTTTCTGCTGCCACCATTGAGTTGACCCATTCAGTCGGTTCGGTGACTTTCACAATAATCTGTTGCTTCTCAGGGCTCTACACTAACTTTTTGCACTGGTTGCACTGGTGCGCCTAACTTTTTTTTTTAGGCGCACCAGCACAAAATTTAGGTGCACCCACATTTTTCATTGCGTCGCCTTTAACACCAAAATGTCTCCTTTTTATCACTCTTCTGTCATATAATGTGAATAATTTTTTAAAACGATAAGGTGTAGAAAAAGCTTGTCTTTATTTTAAACACTATAAAGAATATACATATATATATATGAAGAATATATAAAGAAAATAAAGTGTTTAAAGTGCTACACTGAGCTTAAATTGAACATTTAAAACATTTAAACATTTCCAAATAAAAGTGTTTGTGCTTAAAGTGCTTCAATGAACTGAAATTGAACGTTAGATTTAAACATTTCAAGTAAAATAAAACATGTTAAAATAAAAAGTGCTCAAGTCCTCCAAAGTCTTATAGAAGGTCTCCGCTTGCTGCCACGTGTCCCTCAGATGGCCAACACCTGTAATTTGGCCTTCTAGCCCTTTGTCCTTGGCTAAACCAACTAGCCACACTCTCCCTAGCATCAAAATCCTCCAAACTGGGCCCCTCTAAACTGATTCGTATCAGGTCTTCCACTGTGTCTATGTGGAGTGATGCTCTAACATCTGATTTGATTCTCTTCTGTGAAGAGAATCCTCTCTCACACACAGCAGATGACACTGGGAGGACGAGCAGAATGTGGACGAGGTTCAGTATATTCTGAAAAATATACAAAACACATTCAAACATTCTCATAGGGCTGTACAAGCTGTTAAATTTGGTTTTGATGTCAAAGTTAACATATTGATATCAAAATGTTATTAAAAAGAAAAAGAGTAAAACCTTGTACTCTGAACAGTATGGCTCTCTAGTTAACATTAGCTCCCAAAGGCTGAGGTAGGTCTTGTCCTTGGACATCCTGGCAATCAACAGCTTCAGGCCCACAAACTCCTCATTGCCAACTCAGTGTTAACACCATTTCTTAAACTGATATGGAATAAACAGCCAATCAGTGTTTAAATTAACATGATTGCTATCAGCACTACTACATACCCTTGGGTAGTGGTCCATTATGCTACCTTGTGAGAACAGGGGAGAAGTGATCCAAGAGGAATTCAAGGTCATCAGCACCATGGTCCACTAACTCCTCTTGGTCTTCTGGCCAGCTATCGTGATTAAATATATTGAAGCATTTGACAGCCTTTCTTGCAGCAGATTGGGTAGCATCCTCTCCTATTGGAATGATAAATACATTTTAATAAAAATGATTAACATACATTTCTAATCTATCAATGTGTTCATAAGACACGGGAGTACACTTGCCTAGGAGGCTACAGAATTTTTGCTTTCAAGTGTTTGACTTTAGATTTGATTGTTGCCTCCATTGCTCTTTGTAATTTGGTGATAGCAGCACCACCATCCCCTGCCAGCTTAGAGACTTCCCCACTGAGTGCAACTGTCTGTGTGGGACGTAAAGCATAAACACAAATTGTGAGTTAGATATTTTAAATATATATATATATATATATATATATATATATTCTTATATAAGAAACAAACCCACAAATGTACCTGGAATTTGTAGAGTGGCATATCCTCCTGCTGCCCCCTCTGAAGCCTAAAGTCAGCCATTGAACTGTGACAGTCTGCCCCCAGGCTCAGGTCTTGTAGCCATCACCTCTGTGGTCACCAGCAGATTTTCAAGAGCACAAACAGCCTGTATAGACATATCAAGCACTTTAATAAATACAGCTGAAGCTATTAACAAACATAATCAAAAATTAAATCCCATTTCATCTCCCTTACCTGTGGTAGGATGGTCTCATTTTTCTGAAGTAGGAGACTAAAAACTTGGTTATTCCAGCAAAAACATCAGCCAGAAAGTGACAAAAAGCCACAAAAGTGCCATCTTCCATTGATTTATTGACCTGTATCATACAGAGCATACTGTATATTCATATAGTCTTCAACATGAATATACAACCTTCTGGGCAGGGAAAATTACTGAAGTTAAAATGGCACTAATTTAGTACATTTCCAGTGGAAATCCACTGACCTTTCTGGCTCGGCCTGCAATATCTGCATTGGCAAAGGACCCTGCCAAATGGTCCATATGACAGTAGACTGCAGTGAACTAGCCATGGCCATTCTGTCCAGGTCTGAGGAATGTCTCCAGGGCCCTGGAGACATGTGGAAGCCATCGTGTTCCTTTAACCCCTCCGGGGACTAGGGCATTCACTCCCAGGTCTGCTGCAATGGCCTTCAGCTCCCTTGTTGATTTTGGACTAAAATGGTAGGTCTTCCATACCAAATGTAGCAGATCATATACTTGACCAATCATAGCACTGTCCCTCTGAACTGACAACATAGCCAATTCCAATCTGTAAAGATACATCACAATTAACAAATACACTCACTGTCCAAATACACTGCCTTGTTGATGCCAGAGATCAGAGGAGAATGGCCAGATTGGTTCGAGCTGATAGAAAGGCAACAGTAACTCAAATAACCACTCATTACAACCGAGGTATGCAGAAGAGCATCTCTGAACGCACAACACGTCGAACCTTGAGGCAGATGGGCTACAGCAGCAGAAAACCACACTGTTGTGACTTCTCTTATGTACACTATTGTAGTGTTACTATTCATGGGTTACTAACTTAATCACCAATATATATAAGTACACAGAGACGAGGATGTGGCACAAGTCTGATCTTTACTGACGGAGACATCACACACTACTAGGCTCGACCAGTGTATTACAGAACTCAGTAGTGGTGACAGTCCAACACAATCGAGCACCGAGTGCTCGATCCAATACACCACATCCCTCTTTTCCAACTGAGATGTGGCCTACTCATCAGTTGCTTCAACAGTAGACCCGTTACCGAACCATTAACACTATGGCATTAACACTGAACAAGTCTTTTCTACTTGCATACTTCAATGATTAATACAGCAAGTTTTTTTTAAATGACAGATGACTCTCATTAAACAACATAAACCATTTCCTTTTCACATTCTGGTGGTTAGCATGTAAACATTTTGATCATTCAGCAATCTTGCAACATTTCAGGTTAAACACACCTTGTACTCTTTGTTTCACCTTTTTTTCTTTTTTTTTTCTTACTAAACACTTGAATGATCACACAAAAGAACCCTGAGGTTAGTCATTGTATCTGGCAGGGCACCTAACTGCTCTGCCGCACTTTGTGTAGCATGTGGGTGTACTGCCTGTAGTCACCGGAGGAGGGTCGTGTGGTGGCAGGTCATGTGGTGGTGAGTCGACTGGCACAGGCGCTTGTGAGGGTTGTACCTCTGAGTCAAAATGTTCATCACTGTCCGTGTCTCTGAATAGGCTCGGATGTATCTTCCTCAGATGTCGCCTGTTCCTTCTTTGCATCCTCCCAGCTGGTGTCTGCACAGTGTAGGACCGTGGTTCATCTCGCTGTCAGATGACAATGGCAGGCTCCCAGCCGTGCCGTGTTTGCATGTGTACGGTGTCTCCTGGGGTCAACACTGGCAGGGGCTTTGCACACTGGTCGTAATGTTGTTTTTGGCGGAACTGCAGGTTCCGGATCTTGCTGCGAATGTGCTGTGGGACTGATTGTGTCAGCACAGCACTGGAGCACAGAAGTGTGCTTCGTAGAACTCTCCCCATCAACATTTGTGCAGGTGATACGTCCAGTCCTGTCACCGGTGTGTTCCTCAGTGACAGCAGCACCAGATGTGGGTCAGTGCCGGTCTGCATTGCCTTCTTCAGTGCATGTTTCACTGTCTTTATGGCTCTCTCAGCCATGCCATTTGAAGAGGGAAAACCTGGGCTGGAGTGTGTGAGCTTGAACTCCCATGAAGCTTCAAATGACTTCATCTCATAGCTGGCAAATGGGACATGGTCACTCACTATCTCCCTAGGAATCCCGTGTCTGGCAAACACAGACTTCATCTTCTGGATTACTGTGTATGCTGTTTTGTCAGATATGTTGAGCACTTCAGGATATTTGGTTAGGTAATCAACTAACAACAGGTATGACTGACCATGTAGCTCGAAGATGTCCGCTCCGACTTTCATCCATGGCAGTTCTGGGACCTGATGCGGCATAAGTGGCTCAGCCTGCTGTTTGGGGTGTAGCTGCTGGCATTGCACGCACTTTCCCACCATTGCCTCTATATCTCGTGCTATGCCAGGCCAGTAGAGAGACTTTCTTGCTCTGGCTTTTGTGCGCTGCACTCCTTGGTGTGCAAGATGCAGCTTCTCCAAAATCGTGCTCCTGAAGCTCTGGGGTATGATGATTTTGTCTCCGACCAAGACAATGTCATCTTCCATGCTTATAATGTCCTTTACTGCCCAATAGGCGTGTAGTTTTCTGTCCAAACTTTTCTTTTTCATGGGCCAGCCTTTCTTGTGTTTCTCACACACAGCTTGCAGCACGCTATCTGCTGCCGTTGCTTTCTTTAATTGGCCGAGTGTTTCCTCGCTCAAGGCATCTGTGGCATCCAAGGCATACACAACTCTCTCATCACAAGGGTTTTCATCAATATGGTCACCTTCTCTGCTAGCTGTAGCGCGAGAGTGTGTCGGCAATGTACATGTGCTTGCCTGGTGTGTATGTTACACTCAGATCATACCTCTGCAGTTGTAAAAGCATACCTTGCAGCCGCGCAGGTGCTTTGCTCAGTGGCTTGCGCATGATAACCTCCAGAGGCTTATGATCGGACTGGACAGTTACTGGTCTGCCGTAGACATACTGGTGGAATCTCTTAGCAGCAAACACTATAGCGAGCAACTCTATCTGTGCGTACCTCTTTTCTGTGTCGGTGAGCACTCGTGAGGCATAGCACACTGGGCGGTCGTCCTGCATCAGACAGGCTCCCAGTCCATCCTTTGAGGAGTCTGCTTGTAGAGTGAGAGGCTGCTTGTGATCGTAGTATCTCAGCACAGGAGCTTGTGTGAGGGTGGTCTTTAGTGCCTTTAGCGCTGAGCTGTGGTGCGGGCACCATTGCCACGCTACATCCTTCTTGAGCAGCTGTCGGAGGGGTGCCGTGAGTGAGGCTTCGTTTGGTATGTATTGCGCTAGGAATTTTGTCATTCCCAGCAGACGTTGGAGACTTTGTTTGTCTTCCGGGGTTGGCATGTCGACAATCGCTTTGATCTTTGTGTCGTCAGCTCTCTGTCCTGCTGCCGTGATGACGTGTCCCATGCACTTTACAGCATCAACTTTAAACTGGATCTTGTCCCTGTTAAATTTCACATGTGCGGTCTTGGCTCTCTCCATTACTTTTTGCAGGATTTCATCGTGTTCCCGCTCTGATGACGCTGCGATGATCATGTCGTCTGCTATAATGTACACACCTGGGATATCGCCGAAGGTCTCGCAGTTCTTTTGTTGAAACACTTCGCTGGCCGATTTGATCCCGAATGGGAGTTTGAGGAAGCAGAATCGGCCCCACGGCGTGTTGAAGGTGCATAGCTTAGACGACGGCTCATCTAGCTTGATCTGCCAGTATCCATCCTTTTCATCTAGGACGGAGAAGATGGATTTTCCTGTTAGCCTGCTGCGCACGTCTTCCGGTGTAGGAATGGAGTAGTGTTGACGCTTGACTGCCTCATTCAGGTTGCAAGGATCCAAACATACCCTTAACGCACCATTTTTTTTCTTTGTGGCAACAAGACTGTTCACCCATTCTGTAGGTTCATTGACAGGAGTTATGACTTTCCTGTTCTGCAAGTCTGTGAGTGTTTCTCTTAGTGAGTCCATGATGGAGAGTGGTACGTTCCTGCACGCGTGAATCACAGGCGTGACGCTGGGGTCAATGTGTATGTGATGAACTCCAGGAAATTCGCCTAATCCTGTGAAGACCTCCGCATACCTCTGCAGCAGCTCCTCTTTGGTGGCCGGAGGTTTTGCTGGTTGTGGGGACTCCACTGCAAGCGCCTCGACTCTTCTCACCAGCTGCAGCTCTTCACACGCATCTCCACCCAGGATTGGCTTGCCAGCTCGGCTAGACACATGGAAGTCCAATATAGCCGTATGCTTAGACATGCGGCAATCTAGAGATGCAACACCATCTGAGGGTAGTCGTGCACCACCAAAAGCAATCAGCACAGTCTTTGTGGGCCGTAACTGAACGGGACCTGGTAGCTGCCGGAATACGCGCATAGGAAGCACATTTGCATCGGCGCCTGTGTCCAACTTGAAGTTAATTGCTATGCCTCTGACCGTGGCTGTTTCACGCCATACAGTGCCTTTAGCTTGGTGGGCTGCTTTGTTTTTGTATTTTCCAATCATGCCTATATATAAGGAATCAATTTCACTTTCTAGATTATGCACTGTCTTTGTCTTGTAATTGCCGCTTTTTTCAGTGCTTGATTTACACACTTTGGAAAAATAATTGTTCTTACCACATTTGTGGCACACTGCACCATAAACTGAGCATTGACGGGGCTCATGTTTATTTCCACACTTGTGGCAGAGAGTTGTTGCTACATGCCTCTTGCTGCTCGTTTTGTTCTTGTTCCAGCTGCCCGTGCGCGTTTGCCCTGTTGCTTTTTTCAATGCCTCCACTGAGGCGTCTTGGACAACATGTGACGTCTGCATCGCTTGTATTTGTGACTTAGCGAGCTCGGCTGATCTACAGATCTCTACGGCCCTGCGCAAAGTAAGCTCATTATCACGTAACAGTCTTTCTTTCAAACGGGCATCATTTATGCTGAACACTAATTTATCCCTTATCATGTCATCTTCATGTCTGCCAAACTCACAGTCTTTGCTCTTCTGGCGCAGCTCTGTGATGAATCTGTCCACCGATATTCCTGCTGACATCGTGTGCGACCAGAATTGATGGCGTTCGAACACGACGTTCTTCAGAGGGCTGCAGTAGTCCTTGAAGGCTTTCAGAACGTCCTCCATCGATTCGTCGTCTCCTTCTGGGATGATGGTGAGTGTGTCATACACTTCTAGCGCCTCCTCGCCGATGGTGTGAAGCAGAATGGCTATTTTAACCGTCTCTTCCTTATCCAACGCACCTGAAGCGGTCATGTACAGCTGGAAACGCTGTTCCCATCTTCTCCAGTTTTCTGCGACATTCCCGGTAAGTATCAGCGGTGGTGGCGGCTTGAACTGTTCCATATTTGTGCGCAGGCTAGCACTTGTTAGCTAGCTGCCTCAGCTACCAGCGAACTCGAAGTACCGCCCTCGAATTATACCGTAACTCCGTCTTCTGACACCATGTTGTGACTTCTCTTATGTACACTATTGTAGTGTTACTATCCGTGGGTTATTAACTTAATCACTAATATATATAAGTACACAGAGACGAGGATGCGGCACAAGTCTGATCTTTACTGACGGAGACATCACACACTACTAGGCTCGACCAGTGTATTACAGAACTCAGTAGTGGTGACAGTCCAACACAATCGAGCACCGAGTGCTCGATCCAATACACCACACACACCGGGTGCCACTCCTGTCAGCTAAGAACAGGAAACTGAGGCTACAATTCGCACAGGCTCACCAAAATTGGTCAATAGAAGATTGGAAAAACGTTGCCTGGTCTGATGAGTCTCAATTTCTGCTGCGACATTCGGATGGTAGGGTCAGAATTTGGCGTCAACAACATGAAAGCATGGATCCATCCTGCCTTGTATCAACGCTTCAGGCTGGTGGTGGTGGTGTAATTGGTGTGGGGGATATTTTCTTGGCACACTTTGGGCCCCTTAGTACCAACTGAGCATCGTGTCAACGCTACAGCCTACCTGAGTATTGTTGCTGACCATGTCCATCCCTTTATGACCACAGTGTTCCCATCTTCTGATGGCTACTTCCAGCAGGATAACGCGCCATGTCATAAAGCTCGAGTCATCTCAGACTGGTTTCTTGAACATGACAATGAGTTCACTGTACTCAAATGGCCTCCACAGTCACCAGATCTCAATCCAATAGAGCACCTTTGGGATGTGGTGGACCGGGAGATTCGCATCATGGATGTGCAGCCGACAAATCTGCAGCAACTGCGTGATGCTATTATGTCAATATGGACCAAACTCTCTGAGGAATGTTTCCAGTACCTTGTTGAATCTATGCCACGAAGGATTAAGGCAGTTCTGAAGGCAAAAGGGGGTCTAACCCGGTACTAGCAAGGTGTACCTAATAAAGTGGCCAGTGAGTGTAGATATCAATAGATACATTGATATGAGAACATGCACAAAAGCCTATATACGTAATTAGGCCTACCTGTGAGGCATACAGTGAAAGGGCACAATTAAATCTCCAGCATCTCTTTGTAAAAGGGCTATGACGCCCCCCTTGTGGCCTAGGTTAACTGCAGCACCATCAGCACCCAGAGCAACCGTTTTCCCCAGCCAATCTGCACACTGATGCCCAAGCGCAGCAAATGCTTGCTTTGTGGCAGCATTTATTCCGAAAGAATAAAAAGATCATTTTGGTCACTAGCCTATAGACTGCAAATGGAAAACTTTGTGATCTTAGCCTACTTCTGTCTGTACATTTTTAATAATATTTAGGAATACTATACAATTTTCTTAAGATTTCTATTTCGTTATGTCTCATGCTGTAATGTGGCTCTGGGCCTTCAAACTTACCTTGTGCATGTCCGTGCGCCACCTCGACATGTCCAATTAATATGTTGACCGGCCTCCCTTTCCGCAAAATGCGGCTGTAGATAATCACGCACTCCTTTGTAGAGACGTCTGTGTCGCCGTCAATCATAAATGACGTATACGTGGCGTTTCCAACGTCCGCAGCTGTCTTATTTTTCAATGTGTCGGCTATTACACCAATAAATTGCGCGCATGCCTTGTCATTGCTGTAGGTTGGGTTGACATTTAAGCAGTTTTTCTTCATTAGAATAATCTCTGACTTAAATTTTGTGAACGGCATTTCCTCCTTCGCGATGTTGTGTGCGACATTGAATTTTATGATCATTTCTGATTCCTCCGAGGACCTGATCAATACAGCCTGACGCTGAAATGCAGCTGGGAGAGGGGCCACTGTATTTATACACTTGTCACGGCATGTAGTATGCTTTTTGGACAAGTTATGCTTTTTTGATCTCTCGATCCGAAACGTTGTCGACTCTCCGACGAATGCACTATTACCGGCCATACTCTGACCACACTCCCGACAGTAAACGCAGTGCATTGCGTTCCGTTCTTTGTCATACCTCAGCCAGGGAAATTATTTTAACCAGTCACGCCTGAAAGAATATATTTTGGGCTTTTTGATTTGACTCTCGGGGCCGGGCTCTATCTCAGACTCGATTGTCTCCTCTGGTTCCGAGTCTGATGTTATCACAGAAGGACCGGGGCTTGGCATTCTCCCAGGGACCGTCACCCAAGGCCGAGGGCTCCGTGTCTTGGCTGGATGTAGGCCCACTCTCGGTAGATGAGATGGGTGGAGTGACAGTAGGGCTGGTTAAAGGAGTAGGTTTCGTTTTTTAAAAAAAATTTCTGATTTTTCCGTTTTTTCTCCCAATTTAGTGGCCAATCGATCCCTGTTTTAATTCAAACACCCACCCTCGTACTGCATGCGTTCGCCAACTGCATCTCTCCGGCCGGCAGTCTCGAAGGAGACCGCCTCCCCATTTTCGTGACAAGACGACTCCAGGCCGAATCACTGTTTTTTCTGACACACACAGAGACGCATTCACGTGACGAACACAAGCCGACTCCTCCCCCCTCCCGAAGACAGCGTTGCCAATGATTGCTGCTTCATCGAGTCCGGCCATAGTCGGATCTGACTAGAATGGGGCGCGAACCCTAGTCCCCAGTGGGCAACTGCATCGACACAAAGCCGATGCTTAGACCGCTACACCACCGCAGACTCAGGTTTCGTTTTTTAATGAAAAAACTTTCAATGGCTCTACCTCTCTTCATTTTCACTCGTTTTGTCGCGTAGACCTATAGGCTATTATTTTCCCGTTCAAGTTCTCTGGCGCTCAGCCTGCTCAGGTCGCTCGCATTTTTTGAACTGACACTACTTAGAGCAGTGAAAAGGACCACAGCCAATCAGAGACAAGGACCCGCCCGAGCTCTGTCTCTTATTGGTTTAGACCAAGATACCATCAGGAGAACACAGAGAGATGCTGCGCTTGCGAAAGAGATTTCAGTGTTCACCCGAGCAGCATCGGGTGCACCAGTGCGACCTAGAATTTTTTTCAGTCGCACTCTTAAAAATTTTGGGCGCACTCTCGAGCCCTGCTTCTCCATGTTCTGTAGCTCCTCTTTGAGACGGCCGTGTAAGGCTACTGGAACGCGCCTCGGTGGGTGGACCACAGGTGTTACATTTGGGTCAACGTGGATTATGCATTCACCAGGAAACAGTCCTATTCCTTTGAAAACATCTGAGTATTCCTCAATGAGTGATACCTCGGACGTGTTGGATACAGACAGTATGAGCTTGATCAGTCCAAAGTCTAGGGATGCTTTTAATCCTAGCACAGGTGGTGCCTGTGTGTCAACAACGTAGAACTTCAACATTGACTGAGTGCCTTTGTACTGGCATTTCAGATCACATTTACCTTGAACGACGAGCCGCTCACCACCATAGCCATATAGCGGGCGAGTGGAGGGCTGCAATGCACTCTGTATTCCCAGTCTTCTGAAAGCTTGTGTGGGAATGACATTAGCTGAGGACCCAGTGTCTACTTTAAAACTGACTGTGTTTTTGTTTGGACCTACTTGCATATCAGCGAAAACTTGATCCATATTTTTACTGTCTTTACCTTGTGTCAATGCGTCGATGAACAGTTCTTCATTGTCTGAGCATCTGTCAGACTCATTTTCCTCCACAGTGTGTACGCCTTGTCCTGGTCTGGAGAGACACACTTTAGCGAAATGGTTCCATTTGCTGCAGCTGTTGCATTGCTTGCCTTTTGCTGGGCAGGTTTCGTTTCCACTGTGAGTCTTGTTCCCACAGTATTTGCATCCTTTACTGCGGTTGCTGTCTCCCCCTCTCCATGAGGCATTGTCTGACGCTGCGCGCCATTTTGTGTCGTCCTCGCGCCTTTTCCAATGCTTCTTCTTTGTTGCATCCCGACCGATTGCATGCACAGCCTGTTCGCGCGTGCCCGTGCTGGTGCTAGCAATGGTTTTGAGCTGTGCTTGTGATAGTTCATGAGACCTAGCAACGTCTATTGCGTTTTCCAATGTTAGCTCGGAACCGATGTTCAGTAGTTTCTCTCTCTCACTCTCGGTGAATGAACTCCGAAAACGATACGGTCTCTGATCTCTTCACTCTCTCTATAATTACAGTCCTTCACAAGCAGTCTCAAATCAGTCACAAACTGTTCGAAAGGCTCGCTAGCTGCCTGTGCCCTTCCATTGAACTTATAGCGCGCGAAGATCACATTTGCTTTGGGTTTTACATACCGTTCAAAACGACCGTAGTATGTTTCCAACAGCTTCCCTTCCGCTTCTGAGAGCGTCCATGTATTCCAAATGTCCCGTCCATTTTCTCCTACCCAAATCAGTAGGTAGCTGCATTTTTCTTCCTCCGATTTCCTCTTTAAAGGTCCAGAAAACATCAATTCGACGTGCAGTTGAAACTTGCGCCATGCTTCGGGCAGACTGCTAGCTTCCCAGTCCATGCGGGGTGCAGGAACTCCAGGGACGTCCATTCTGACTTTTCTGTTTCTTCTTTCTTCTCCTTTTCACGCTTTTACTTTGACACCATGTCTGACTTTCTGTCTATACGGACGGATCCGACGACGACTTTATAGCTCAGTGTCTTTATTTCAACGGTGACGGTTACAATCATACAGTAGCTAGCTCAGCAGTACTGACTCGTCTGAGTGCTAAACATAGACTGACGATTATGTGGTTCCCCTGCGTCCTCATGCGTCAGATGGACCAATCAGCTTGCAACTAACTTAACAGCCAATAGGAGTGCTTGTATCACATCAACCTTATAGCCAAACGGGCTATTATATTCTAGAGAATATTACATACATGTCTGCAAACACTCAGAGCCTTAAAATAGGTTTCTTTACCCATGTGTTTTTTGATGAGAAACCTTCTATTTCAAGGTTCTGTGCGTTTTCAGACACGTGCAATATGTATTTTTAGCGTTTCTGATGAAATCCCTCCTTTTAAATGCATTTTCTCACAGAAAATGAATCTCTCGCCATGTCAAAATGGCTTTTTTAAAAAACGCATATTCTGGCAGAGAAAGTGTTTTACACAGTAAAAACTACTCCCGGCTTCATTATTTCAATTTTTTTACATTTGGTAACCTAGTCCATATGCATAAAGCGCTAAATCGTTTTATCGCGTTAAACGCATTTTCTCGACAAGAAAACCACAATTTCAAACAAACAAACAAACAAACACAAATGAATCTATTCAACAAGTCTGCAAACACATCCTTAAGATTTACGTGTTTTCACCCAATTTCAATGTGTAATTTCACTAGTTCTGATCATTGTTTAGCTTGCTGGTAGCTTGGTCAAAATGCCAGACACAGTGAATCGTTTTATTGCTTTAAACGCATTTTCTCCTCAAGAGAAACATGATTTCATTAAAAACGTTATAGTTTAAAAATATTCGTTGTACATGTCTGCAAACACTTAAGAGTCTTAAAATAGGTATTTCACCCATGTCTTTTTTGGTGAGAAACCCTCTATTTCCAGGTTCTGTGCGTTTTCAGACACGTACAATGTAACGGCCCTTTGGCATCAAGAAACACAGCGTTGAGTTCGACTGGTACGATTTTATTTCTTCCAGAGTACCGTGAAACTATAAAACACATAACACAGTATCACGATAACATCAAATAAGCACAAAGATTCACACATTTGTCACATTAGCTTAAAACCATACACACCGTTAAAATGACTGGGCCAACATGTTACACAAAGCAATTCAGTACAAAAGAAAACACGCCACTAATACAATGCCACATACCTCTCTCCGCCTACCAAGGGTGCAAACTGGACGTTACGGACTGGACGTTTACAGGCCTCACTCAAGCAACGGCAACAGGTACCCGACTTCGGGCCAAACCGCACTTGGTAACAGTTGGAAACAAATAACAAATAAAAACACGCTCATATAAAGGTTGTGCTTACACCAATGACTTAAAAACAGCACAAGAAACAATTACTTACTTTGAATTTCTCTACTCTCTTCCTAACATGCTCGGTGCATGACTAGCAAGCGACTTGTAGCAAACTGGCGTGTGACGTCACCATTTAAATTTTCGTTTACCCCTTTCCGGGGTGCGCCAAACCCCGCACCATGAACAGGACATAACAAATTTGGAGAAAGCTGTCCATTTACACTCCCACCAAATCATGTTGCAATTAACAACTTAAACCAAACAAAACAAAAATTACACACGTGATTTTAAAATTGGCCACAACTCTGCTGGTCATCAACATAACCAGTTAAATCATTATATCATGTCTGATCTGAGTGGTTCTTTTCAAACACATTAGATAGATTAATCACTTTCAAGTAAAAGGACTAGGTTTTGAATGGGTCGTTCGATAATTAAGGGTTTTGAAGGACAGTTATTTGTTGCCGCCTTGCGCTCTCCAACTTGAACCTTGACCCGGCGAACCAATCTATCAGGCCCTTCTATGGTTTCAACCACTCGTCCCAAGTGCCACTGACTTCTTGGAAGAGTATCCTCCTTGATAATGACAATGTCATTCACCTTCACGTTGCGCCGAGGCACATGTCACTTTTGTCTTAAGGCGAGGTTCAGAAGGTATTCCTTCTTCCATCTGCTCCAGAATTGTTAGGTTAAGTACTGTACTCGACGCCATCTTTTCCTGGCGTACAGATCTTCCTTTACGAAGTTTCCAGGAGGTGGAGAAGCGATCTTGGACTTCATCAAGATGAGATGATTTGGGGTTAAAGGCTCGAGTGACTTTGGATCATTGATTCCGTCAACATTGAGAGGTCGGCTGTTTACAATAGACATTGATTCATAAAACAAGGTTCTGAGCGATGCGTCACAAAGTCTTCCTGGACACTGGGCAATAGTAACATTCAGGACATTGCGAATGGTGCGTATTTGCCACTCCCAAATGCCACCTGCATGACTGGCTGAAGGAGCATTAAACTTAAACTCACACTGCTTGTCTGCCAGGAAGGCCTCAAGTGCTCTGATGTCACATTGGTTAAGAGCCTCTTTGAACTCATTGCTGGCGCCAACAAAGTTCGTGCCTTGATCACAACGAAGTTGAGATACTGCTCCTCTCAGGCTAATAAAGCACCTTAAGGCGTTGATAAAGGCATCAGTGGACAAGTCATCGAGCATCTCGATATGGACAGCTCGGGAAGACAGACATGTGATGATCAGCCCGTATCTCTTGATCTCCTTACGACCATTCTTCACAACAAAAGGACCAAAACAATCCATTCCACAGAATGTAAATGGAGCTGAGATTTCACAGCGTTCTTCGGTGAGACTGGACATTTTTTGTTCTTCCGCTGGTCTCCTTTGCTTACGGCACTGCACACACTTGTAGATCAACTTGGCAACTGTTTTGCTCCCACCCATTACCCATAACCCGTTGACTCTGAGCTCCATCAGGGTTTGATTTCGACCTTGGTGGCCGACTTGACTGTGGAAGTGGGACAAGATCAACTTGGTGATGTGGCTGTCTTTAGGGAGAATAATGGGGTGCTTTTGCTCTTCACGGATGGTTGATCCTTTAAGCCTTCCACCAACACGAAGGAGCCCTCCCTCCAGGACGGGATCGAGAGTAAAAAGAGGACTTGACTTTGGAAGACTGGCTCCCTGGGGCTTTCCTTGAAGAACCTTTAGCTCATTTGGAAAGGCCTGCTGCTGCAGTAGCTCAAAAACGTCCTCAGCAGCTCTGTTACGTTCCACTGCATTCACAAGGTCGACATACTTGAGCTTTGACCCGAGTCTCTTTATTCTTGCGATCACCTTAATGAGTGTAGTCCAGGTAGAGAACCTCTCCAGTCGACTCAGAATGTCTGCATGTTCACTGACGTTTATTGCAGACACATGAACTGACTTTAACTCAGGGTCACCAACAAGCAGCTCAATAGGGGGTTTGGGCGTTGGGAGCACTTCCAGTTCCCATAGAAACTTAGGACCAGATTACCAGCCAGCTGAAGGGATGTCTGCAGCACGAAGACCCCTAGAGGCAAGATCAGCGGAGTTTTGTGTTGTGTCAACATAGTGCCAGTTATTTGGATCAGTTTTTTCTCTGATAAGTTGAACTCGATTTGCCACAAACACATGGAACCTTCGTGCCTCATTATTTATGTAAGCCAACACAACTTGTGAGTCAGTCCAGAACCATTCTTTGTCTATTTTCACCTGAATTTCTTCCTTTAACATGGCGCTCATCCTGGCTGATGTTACTGCAGCTGAGAGTTCCAATCTCGGGATGCTTGTGATCTTTGAGGGTGCGACCCTTGCTTTGGCCATGACTAGACAACAATGAATCTCATTCCTGTCATTTTTGTATCGCAGGTAGGAGCACGAACCATATCCTGTACAACTGGCATCTGAAAAATGGTGTAATTCAGTGCTTACAATGTTACCAAAGTTTGGAGGGTGACAACATCTGGGTATGATAATGTCCTTTAGTGATTTAAAGCCGTTTTTCCATTCCTCCCACCGTGAACTCAGGTGCTCAGGGATTGGATCATCCCATCCGATGCCTTTGTGACACAGCTCCTGTAGAATGCATTTTCCACTCAGGGTGAAAGGAGCCACGAACCCAAGTGGATCATACAAAGAGGCCACAACAGACAAGAGACCACGACGAGTTGGACGATGCTCTTTTGCATTGATGTTGAAGCTAAAGGAGTCGCTCACCATTGACCACTGAATGCCAAGTACGTGTCCTTCTGATGCTGCCTCAGAATTCAGTTTTAAAGGGTCCGTCGATTCCGCTCTTTCTGAAAGGGCTACACAGGAGAGAACATCTTTGTTGTTTGAATTGAATTTGTGTAATCTTAGGCCTGCACGATCACACAGCTCCTGTGCCTCAACAATCAGTTCTTTGGCCTCTTGGACAGTTGGCACACTGATTAACCCATCATCGACATAGAAGTTCCTTTCAACAAAAGCTGATGCTGCGGGATGGATAGCTTTGTATTGCTGTGCCAGATACTTCAGACCAAAGTTAGCGCATCCGGGTGAGGATGCGGCCCCGAAGAGATGAACTGTCATTTGATATACTTACATTTTCTAATTTAACACCTCCCACAGAAACACGGAATTGATGAAAGCATTTTTCTATGTCACAGATCACGGCCACCTCCTCTCTTCTGAAGCAACACAACACTCCCACCATTGAATTAATTAAATCAGGACCAGTAAGTAAGGTATCATTCAGTGAGATACCATTAAACCTTGCCGAACAATCAAAAACAACTCTTAGCTTGTTTGGCTTCCTTGGGTGATACAACCCGTGGTGAGGGATATACCAGACACTTTCTCCCTCTGAAGCTGCAGGGGCTCGCTCTGCATCACCTTTGCTGATCATCTCTTCCATGAAGGCGGTATATTGGTCATGATATTGTTTATTTGCAGATAACTTCCTTTTCAGGTGTTGCAGCCGAACAGTAGCTAGCCTTTTGTTGTTTGGCAGTGATGGTGGGGTGTCATTTTTAAAGGGGAGGGGCATCGGATAGTGTCCATCTTCTTCTTGTTTGATATTATCACTCAGAAACTGTATAAAGCGTACATCATCCTGAGACACATACTTGCCTTCGTAGTTCCTTTCATTGAAATCTGACTCCAAAACCTTCAACACATCTGTAGCAGCAGGCACAGGTAACTAACTGCAACACGATGCACAAAACTATGGCTGCTCTGCCTATCCAAGTGAGGGTTGGCCGACCCTATAATGCTCCAGCCGAGTGCAGTTCGTTGAGCAAAAGGTTCATTCTCGCTACCCATGATGACCTCTAGGGGAGCTAGAGCTGAAGGGCAGTCGTAGCCGATGAGGAGTCCCACTTCACAGTCTTGACGTGGAGGCAACTTGTTGGTTAGATGGTTGAGGTGAGGCCACTTAAGAGCTGTATTCTTTGTTGGGGTATGGGACTTATCAACTGGTGTGAAGTCGTGCATAAGCCTGCTGTATTTGAATATGTGCCTCGGAGTTAAGCCCCCGCACCTGAAGACCGCTGGCAGTTTTACTTGCTAGGACTGTATTCACGGCTGTCATTGTGCTGCTTACTTTAAGCTGTACCGGCCGAGTTTTCACGTTTAACTCCATCGCCAAATCTTCTAGCATAAATGTGGAGTCACTCTGAGTGTCAAGAAGAGCATAGGTGAGTATTTCCCTCCGGGGCTCTGTTGTTGAAGACACGAGGACTGGAACGATGCTGGATGTGGCAGAAGCATGTTGAGTTAAAGCATGGGACATGACTTTGTGAACTTTGTCGTTTACACGGTCTCCTGTGGCAGCATTACTTGGCATTTCTGCAGGTCTTACATTCTCTTGGTGCAAGCGGGTGGGATGACGTCCACCGCAGGTGTTGCAGGTATGTCGCCTTTTACAGTCTTTGGCAGAGTGGCCCTTTCCCAAGCATCCAAAGCATAAATGATGTTCATGAATAAAGGCTCTTTTTTCGTCCATAGTTTTGGCTACAAAGGCTGAGCATTTAGCAACACCATGTGCTTCATCTCCACAGGCTAAACAAGGTGGCTTTGGCTTTGAGCTTCTTAATGTTGTTGAGTTGGAGTCCTTTAACTGAGTGCTTCTGTTGAATTCTTCGCTCTCTTTGATAACCTTTCGTCTGTTGTTTTCAAATTCATCATTAAGGGTGAGGCGATGGGATTACAAGCAATTCGGGCTTCCTTTTGCATGAACTCTGAGAAACGTTGGAAGCTTGGATAATCACCAGTTCGATCCAACTCTTTGACAGCAATTCGATTCCATCTGCACACCAACCACTCAGGCAGTTTCTGTAGAAGCTTGTGATTTTCTTCACAGTCATTGAGGATGGACAGGCCTTTAACATGGGGCATAGTTTCAGCACACCCTAGCAGAAAATCAGCAAACTCTCGCAGTGACCTGGGATCATTAGCAGCTATCTTTGGCCATTTCATTAGTCTCTCTCGGAAAGCCTTTTGGACTATAAATGGACTTCCATATCTGTCCTCCAAAACAGCCCAGGCACCCTTATAAGCTTCCTCTGAATTCCGGTAAAAGAACCCTTCCACGGCCCTGCGTGCCTCCCCTGATACATAACAGCATTTTCTCACTTACTGGGAGGGGCTTCTGATCAATCAAGGCCATAAAGAAAACTTTCCAATCGATGAACGTTAAAGGGTCACCTGTGAAGGTTGTTAGTTCTGGGACGGGTAAGCGGCCTAGGGCAAATGAACTGGCAATTGCTTGAGTCAAAGTGGTTTCCTGAGTAAAACTTCTATCTGCTTGAGTTGAATTCTGAGGTGCTATGTGTCATGGCACAAAAGGTGTAGCTTGAGGATCAAGGAAAGGTTTGTACTCTGCATTTGGGCTGTCCAGAGGAGTTTTTTCAGTGTCTATATCGAAGTTGTTGTATGCTCTCACACGAGCCTCTGCAACCTTTACTTCGCTGTCTGCCTTCAGCTGTGGTAGCCTTTATTTTTCCTCCTCCAGCTTTAATTTTACTTCAGCCTCCCTTTCTTTAATTTCTGCCAGCATTTGAGTGTCCTTTACTTTCCATTCAGTCTCCAGTTTTTCAAACTTTGCTTGTTGAATTTGTACCATCTGAACAGTCTTTGCTTGCTCTAGCTTGGCTGCAAGCTCTGCCTCTGCATCGGCCCGTTTACTGGAAGCCATGGAGATGCTGCTAACATGATCATCAGATCCTCTAAGACAGTGGTTCTCAACCTTTTTGGGGTCCTGGACCCCCTGCGTATTTTTGATCTACCCTGAGGACCCCTCCACCTGATCTTGGGGGTTGCAATTTGATAGAAACAGTAGAAACTGCATTTTAAGTTGCATTATAGCATTTATTCACTCTTTGGGGCAAAAATAAGAGCTTTCAGTTGTAATTTAGATATAGTTAACAAAACAGAATTCTTATGCAGTAACTTTCAGATATATGTAACAAAACAGAATATGTATTCAGTAACTTTCAGATATATGTAACAACAGAATTTTTATGCAGTAACTTTTAACAATGCAAACGGAAGTGAGATCTCTTATTAAGAATACAATAAATTACACTTGTGAAACAGATGTAATTAGAGAAAAAAGTCCTGTTACCCTTTATAGTTTAGGTAGATAAAGGTCTCAGTCACATTTGAGTAAAATAATCCTATTTCTATAAATGTCATAGGATCTTTTTTTTTAAAGATTTATTTTCACGGACCCCTTGCAATTACACCACGGACCTCTAGGGGTCCGCAGACCCCCGGTTGAGAAACACTGCTCTAAGAGACTGTGAAACAGCTGTTTCTGTGTTGGTCCTCCCAAAGACAGATCCATACTCCTCTTTACTTAGCTGCATCCTTACTCTCTCCTTTTCAAGGCAATCATTGAAAGCTTTATCAGTATTCTCCATTCGTTTATTAACAATGTCACAAATCCCAGATGATATGGTGCTACATGCATCCATTTTCTTCACAACATCTGGAGCACTTGTATGGTTTAGTCGAATAGGTTCATAATGCTGGCACAACTTGTCGTGTTTAGCTTTAATGTTCCTTTGAATTTCATCAAGCTCCTCCGGTTAACAGAAAGTCTTTAGTTTAGCTCTTATTTCTTTAGCCGCTAGTTTCCAAGTCTCATATGTCTTGTTGAATGCTTTCTCCCTTTTCTTTAGTTCCTGGGCTTGCAGCTCTTTGCCTTTTTCTGTTAAGGTTCGATCACAAGAGCTAGATCTCACTTGTTGAACGTCGGTGGGATTCTTTTCTTCTTCAGAAGGGGTTAACATTTTTTGTGACTGTTTATAGAAAAACTTTGAGTATTTTGTCTTAACTCAAAATACGTGTGGCCTTTAACTTTTGCAACTACTTTAAACCACCGCTCATATCAGACATTTACACATTTTTTCCCAAAGTTAATAAACGGTATCACAGTCAAAATAAATCTTCATAAATTACCCTTCAGGAAAATCCCAACATTAAATACCGTCGATTTCAACAATAAAAATGATTATGATGTTGAGTTTAGAACTCGTTCAACCCTCAACAAGCATTTCAAACACCCGTGCAGGCAATCATCAAACCACCCGCCCAGGTATGGCAACCCTCAATCTATAAATGTCCATTGTCTTGTGTGTGATGAAAAAGCGAGCAGATAACTTTTTATATTTACTTCAAACAGTTCAGTGTATCTGTGAGTGACTTTACCCCGCAGCTACAAAGTCTCTCACTGCCGTTGTATCATGCTGAAGCCGCTGCCAATGACTCCCATGCAGCGTAGAGTTTCACTGTAGCGGCCCTTGGCATCAAGAAACACAGCGTTGAGTTCGACTGGTACGATTTTATTTCTTCCAGAGTACCGTGAAACTATAAAACACATAACACAGTATCACGATAACATCAAATAAGCACAAAGATTCACACATTTGTCACATTAGCTTAAAACCATACACACCGTTACAACGACTGGGCCGACACGTTACACAAAGCAATTCAATACAAAAGAAAACAAAGAAAACACGCCACTAATACAATGCCACATACCTCTCTCCGCCTACCAAGGGTGCAAACTGGACGTTACGGACTGGACGTTTACAGGCCTCACTCAAGCAACGGCGACAGGTACCCGACTTCGGGCCAAACCGCACTTGGTAACAGTTGGAAACAAATAACAAATAAAAACACGCTCATATAAAGGTTGTGCTTACACCAATTACTTAAAAACAGCACAAGAAACAATTACTTACTTTGAATTTCTCTGCTCTCTTCCTAACATGCTCGGTGCATGACTAGCAAGCGACTTGTAGCAAACTGGCGTGTGACGTCACTATTTAAATTTTCGTTTACCCCCTTCCGGGGCGCGCCAACCCCGCCCCATGAATAGGACATAACAAATTTGGAGAAGGCTGTCCATTTACATACAATATGTATTTTTGACGTTTCTGATGAAATTGTTGTGCGTCGGAAAGGAACCAGTGCAGGGATCCGGCAGGGTCAAGCCCGTAGGCACGTTTATTTATATTCAGGGAAGGGAAATGCGGGATGTGTATTGTGCAACTAGAGTCCTGGATGTGGGGTGTGTAAAGACTATGTGTTTGTGTGCAGGGCGAGTGTGGTCGCGTGTACCATGCGCAAGTCCTGTTTTTTTAATGCAAGGGATCAAATCAAATCAAATCAATTTTATTTGTAATGCCCAATATCACAAATTACCAATTTGCCTCAATGGGCTTAACAGCAACACAACATCCTGTCCTTAGACCCTCTCATCGGATAAGGAACAACTCCCTAAAAAAAACTTTAACAGGGAGAAAAAATAGGAAGAAACCTCAGGGAACGCAACAGCGGAGGGATCTCTCTCCCAAGACGGACAGCGTGCAATGGATGTTGTGTTCACGCAATTTACATAATGCAACATTGAAAGAGGATAACAGTGTTGTGGTCCAGACGCAAGGCGCGTCTCCGCCTGAGTCTACCGGCAGGGTTCAAACAGCGCGCTCGTTGAGAGCGCAGCCACGCACCAGAGGCTCATCGGAAATCAGCGCACCTGAAGCCAATATACAGCCAGCTATAAGAGAACACGCTGACGTGCAATCTGTGCCTGATTGTGCCATCTAGTACGGTAGTTACCAAGTAGATCGCTAGACACTTTGGCTGTGTTTTTCTCCTGCAATTCCTGCGTTGTGATTCCTGAGTCTAATTCCGTGTCTTTCTCCTCCGTCCTCCCAGAACCCCCGGTGCTTCTCGGGCTCCGTCTACCTCGCGTCGCTTGTGTTCCTCGGACCCCTCCCTGGTGCTCCCACGCTGCCTCCCGCAGAACCCCTACTCCTGGACTTGCGCTTCACCAGCACGCACACGCACAAATACCCTCCAGTCATTTACATTCCTGCACACACGCGCCACACTCGCCCTGCACCCAAATACATAATCTTTTACACACCCCACATCCAGGACTCTAGTTGCACCATACACATCCTGCATTTTCCCTTCCCTGAATATAAATACACGTGCCTACGGGCTTGACCCTGCCGGACCCCTGCACTGGTTCCTTTCCGATGCAAAACAAAGAGAATTATAATGGACATAAAATGTATGAAGAACATGATGCACAGGATGCCAAGCAGTGCCCACATGCCAACGGAACCGTACAGGACCCAAGCCACGCGACCAGCATCATCATGTAAAAAAAAGAAAACCTTATGTGAGGAGAGGAAGGGCAGGCAGCATCCAAATGGCGACCACCATCACCACGGAGACCTGGGAGGAGAACCGATTGCACATGCACGCAAGAGAGACTCACATGACACCATTCAAACACAGAAGAGGAGAAAGGAGAAGACATCATTCAGAGAGAGCGAAAAGACATGTTCGAGAAGAGAACAGTTTGCAATAGTCATTAGCCATAATCAATTAAGTCATCAATTAGTCATAATCTATACTCTGTAATCTATACTCGATAATCTCGTCGGCAGAACAGTGGTTGGTAAATTCACTGAGACAGCCATGCAGTACAGGCTGTGAAGCACTCAACTTAAAGGCAACTAATTGTAAGCTAAGGCAAAAAGACGAGTTTTAAGTTTGGATTTAAAGGACTCAACAGACTCTGATTGTCTGATGGCAGCCAGCAGGTTAGTCCACAACAATGGAGCCCGATAGGAAAAGGCCCTGCCACCAGCTGACTTCTTTTTAACTTTGGGTACACACAGGAGCCCTGTATTTTGAGAACGAAGAGCTCGAGATGGCATGTAAGGTTTAAAGAGATCAGACAAGTAGGATGGGGCAAGCCCATTTAGGATTTTATAAATCACCAGAAGCACCTTGTATTCTGATCTAACATGGATAGGAAAGCCAATGAAGAGAGGCAAGAATTGGTGTAATATGGTCAAATTTCCTAGTTTTAGTTAGGATTCTAACAGCAGCATTCTGAACCATCTGAAGACTTTTAGTACTAGAATGTGGCAGACCTGAGAACAGAACATTACAGTAATCAAGTCTGGATCAAACAAATGCATGTATTAGTCTCTGCGTCAGCCATGGAGAAAAGACCGAATGTTCTCTATGTTACGTAAGTGAAAAAAGGCCGTCTTGGTGATTTCTTTAATGTGCTTATCAAAGGAAAGGCTGGCATCAAACGTAACACCAAGCTTTTTGGCTGCCACATTTTGTGAAACCACAGAGTTGTCGATTGTTATCGTTACTTGATCAAATTGGTGTTTGCGTCTAGCAGGGCCAATGACTAGCATCTCGGTTTTATCTGAATTTAAAAGCAGAAAGTTAAGTGACATCCAGTTTTTCACAGTAGCCAAGCAGGCCTCTAAGTTAATGATTTGAGTATGATCATCAGCCCTTATAGGCACATACAACTGAGTATCACCAGCATAGCAATGGAAATGTATTCTATAGCTGCATATAATTTGGCTAAGAGGTGTAATGTAAAGAGAGAAAAGTAGAGGGCCAAGAACTGAGCCCTGAGGCACACCATATTTAACGTCAGAAAATGTTGATATAATTTTATTATAGCAGACACAATTTGTTCTTCCAGATAAGTAGAACTTAAGCCAAGAGAGAGCTAAGCCAGAGACACCAACATTACAATTT
This sequence comes from Lampris incognitus, assembly GCF_029633865.1. Classification (NCBI taxonomy): domain Eukaryota; kingdom Metazoa; phylum Chordata; class Actinopteri; order Lampriformes; family Lampridae; genus Lampris; species Lampris incognitus. The sequence goes on from NW_026611338.1 coordinate 70,807, forward strand.
AATCTATCTAAAAGTATACAGTGATCAATGGTGTCAAAGGCTGCACTGAGGTCCAGTAGTAGAAGCACAGAAGTGGAATCAGAGTCGATAGCCAGTAAAATATCATTTACCACTCTGGTCAGAGCAGTTTCAGTGGAGTGACAGGGCCTGAAAGTCGACTGAAAAGGTTCATATAGATGGTATTCTTTTATATGGGTCGAAAGTTGTTGATACACAACTCTCTCTAGTACTTTAGAGAAGAATGGACGATTAGAGACTAGTCGATAATTATTAAGAGACCCTGGATCAATGTGCGGTTTTTTAAGTAGAGGTTTAACCACAGCTGTCTTAAAACTGCTGGAAACAATGCCAGTAGTAAAAGATAAATTAACGATGTCTAGCATTGTAGGTCCAAGAAAAGGCCAGAGGTCTTTAAAAAGTTTTGCTGGTAAGGGATCAAGTAGGCAAGCAGTTGGTTTAGAAGCTGACACAAACTTAGTCAAAGTATCAAGAGAGATAGTCTCAAACACTGTAATAACTGGAACTGTCAGTGACCCATTGTGTAGATATGAATTTAGTATTACAGGATCTGCAGGAATAGATGGAGTTAAAGAACTAATTTTGTTTAAGATCTCATCAACCTTATTGCAGAAAAAATCTAAAAATTCATGGGCTGTGAATGGTGAGCAGCTAATAGATGACTGCTTTTTAGTAAGTTTAGAGACAGTGTCAAAAAGAAATCTGGGGTTATGTTTATTAATATTTATTAAGTGAGAGAGATACGATGTTTTTGCAGTAGATAAAACACGCTTGTATTTCAATAAACACTTGTGCCATGATAGGTAAAACACTTCCAATTTTGATTTTCGCCATTTACGTTCCAGTCTCCTGCAGGTCCGCTTAAGAGCACGTGTCTCATCATTAAACCAGGGTGTAGGCCTCTTTAGTCGCCTAGCTCTGGTAGGGAGAGGTGCAACTGAATCGAGGAGACTAGAGAGGGCCACATTGAAGTCACTAGTGAAATTTTCAACAGCGTCATTTACCACAGTGAAAGGAGCCAAGACTTCATGCAGCTGCTGGCCAAAAGCAGCTACATTGGAGGGACCAATATGGCGAGTGGCAATTACATCTGTGCTGGCATTAACTGGACAGGCCAATACTGCTTCAAATTTGATGAGAAAATTATCTGACACAGCAGATGTGGTTGGTAAGACATTCAGATCAGAAACAGCTATTCCTTTAGATAAAACCAAATCAAGGCTGTTACCACTGCAATGAGTCGACTCTTGAACAAACTGAGTGAACCCAAAAGTATCAACTAGTGCAAGAAAGGCTTTACTTAGAGGATCAGCAGCCTTATTCAGATGAATATTTAAATCACCTAGAATAAGAATCTCATCAGAGTGAGTAACAAGGCCTGAGACAAATTCTCCAAATTCTTCAAGAAATAACGAGTAACAGCCAGGAGGCCGATAGTGTATCACAATTTGGACTGAGCCGAGTCTGTTCATGGCTGAGGGAGATGGACAAAGAATAAGAGACTCAAAAGACTGGAATTTAGATTCAAGTCTAGAAGTCAGATTGAAAATAGATTTATTTATTAAGGCAACACACCCACCTTGTTTATTTGCCCGAGCTACATAGGCATACGTATAGTCAGGTGGGGAAGCTTCATTTAAGGGAAGGAAAACATTTGGTTTAAGCCATGTTTCACATAACCCAATGATATCAAAACTATGTTCAAGAATCAGATCATTTATTAGTAAGGCTTAGGCAGACAGTGATCTGATATTTACGAAACCAAATTTAAACATCTTGTGGAAGTGATCAGTAGTAGGCAGAGCTTTAGAGCTACCAATAGGTGAAAGATTAATTGGAATTAGACACCTTGTTGAGAGTTTTGGCCACCAACGCTTTGGACGATATGTGGTCACATTCTTGATAACATTAGCTGTTTGGTTTTGTAGATTATTAGGTACTTTGTCACACATCTCACCACTACCAGTGGTAGGAATAATTACTAGATTATTGTGATTCACACATTTAGGAGAGGAGAGCTTAAGGGCAATACAGCAGGGTAGAGAGACAGTCTCAATGTTATAGACCAAGCTATCAGGCTGATAATCTAAACTATGATAACTTCCCTGACTAATATTAATTAAACTACTTGACTCCACATCCGCACTAGCTTTAAACCTAGCAGGCTCTCTAATCACCTGCAACCCTGCTGAAGGATAAGTCCCTAATGTCAAACTAAACGTAAACAGCTAGTAGGATAGTAGGATGTTTTGAGCTAAGTTGTCTGTTTTACAGTATCCCAGGTTGTTCTGCAGGAATATTCGGGTGTTATTCAGGAGATATAAATAGGCATCCAGGTTTTTCGGGGAACTCTGAGCTAAATAAGTGGGGAGAAGATGTGATGTATTTTGTGTTTGTCTGCTCTGGACACTTCCCATAGGATGCCGTTAAAGGGCGCCAGTATATAAATATTGGGCATCACTGTTCCCGGGTTGTCTGATTTTTATTTTTATTTTTTCCACTTTTTATTAATCAAAATAAGTAACCCAGCCACTGAGGATGCACAAGCCAGTGCATCCTTAGTGCCGGTCCCAAGCCCGGACAAATGGGGAGGGTTGCGTCAGGAAGGGCATCCGGCGTAAAATCTTTGCCAAATCAAATATGCGGATCATAAATAAGACTTACATACCGGATCGGTCGAGGCCCGGGTTACCAACGACCGCCACCGGTACTGTTAACCAGCAGGGTGTCGGTGGAAACTATGCTACTGTTGGGCGAAGGAGAAGGAGAGGGGGAAAGCATGTCCAGAGGCAGCTAGAGAGGAGGAAGGGTGGGCATGTGGAGGTGAGAGTTGGAACTTTGAATGTTGGCACTATGACTGGTAAAGGGAGAGAGCTGGCTGACATGATGGAAAGAAGAAAGGTAGGCATACTGTGTGTGCAAGAGACCAGGTGGAAGGGGAGTAAGGCCAGGAGTATCGGAGGTGGGTTCAAACTCTTCTACCATGGTGTGAATGGGAGGAGTAATGGGGTAGGGGTAATTCTGAAGGAAGAGTATGTCAAGAGCGTGCTGGAGGTGAAGAGAGTGTCAGACAGAGTGATGAGTATGAAGCTGGAAATTGAAGGTTTATTGCTGAATGTTATCAGCGCATTATGCCCCGCAAGTTGGGTGTGAGATGGATGAAAAAGAAGAATTCTGGAGTGAGTTGGACGACATGGTAGAGAGGGTACCCAAGGAGGAGAGAGTGGTGATTGGAGCAGACTTCAATGGACATGCTGGTGAAGGGAACAGAGGTGATGAGGAGGTGATGGGAAGGTATGGAGTCAAGAAGAGAAATGTGGAAGGACAGATGGTGGTCGATTTTGCGAAAAGGATGGAAATGGCTGTGGTGAATACATATTTCAAGAAGAGGGAGGAACACAGGGTGACGTACAAGAGTGGAGGAAAGTGCACACAGGTGGACTATATCTAATGTAGAAGGCGCCAACTAAAAGGGATTGGACACTGCAAGGTGGTGACAGGGGAGAACGTAGCTAGGCAGCATCGGATGGTGGTCTGTAGGATGACTTTGGAGACCAAGAAGAGGAAGCGAGTGAAGACACAGCCGAAGATCAAATGGTGGAAGTTGAAGAAGGAAGACTGTTGTGTGGAGTTCAGGCAGGAGTTAAGACAGGCACTGGGTGGTAATGAAGAGTTGCCAGATGGCTGGACAACCACTGCAGAAATAGTGAGGGAGACAGCTAGGAAGGTACTTGGTGTGTCATCAGGACAGAGGAAGGAAGACAAGGAGACTTGGTGGTGGAATGAGGAAGTACAGCAAATTATACAGAGGAAAAGGTTGGCAAAGAAGAAGTGGGATAGTAAGAGAGATAAAGAAAGTAGACAGGAGTACAAGGAGATGCAGCGTAAAGCAAAGAGAGAGGTGGCAAAGGCAAAGGAAAAGGCGTATGGTGAGTTGTATGACAGGTTAGACACTAAGGAAGGAGAAAAGGACTTGTACCGATTGGCTAGACAGAGGGACCGAGCTGCAAAGGATGTGCAGCAAGTTAGGGCGATCAAGGATAGAGATGGAAATGTGCTGACAAGCGAGGAGAGTGTGCTAAGAAGGTGGAAGGAATACTTTGAGGGGCTGATGAATGAAGAAAATGAGAGAGAGAGAAGGTTGGATGATGTAGGGATAGTGAATCAGGAAGTTCAGTGGATTAACAAGGAGGAAGTGAGGGTAGCTATGAAGAGGATGAAGAGTGGAAAGGCAGTTGGTCCTGATGACATACCTGTGGAGGCATGGAGATGTTTAGGGGAGATGGCAGTGGAGTTTTTAACTAGATTGTTTAACACAATCCTGGAAAGTGAGAGGATGCCTGAGGAGTGGAGAAGAAGCATACTGGTACCGATTTTCAAGAACAAGGGCGATGTGCAGAACTGTAACAACTACAGAGGTATAAAGTTGATCAGCCACAGCATGAAGATTTGGGAAAGAGTAATAGAAGCTAGGTTAAGAGGAGAGGTGATGATCAGCGAGCGGCAGTATGGTTTCATGCCACGAAAGAGCACCACAGATGCGATGTTTGCTTTGAGAATGTTGATTGAGAAGTATAGAGAAGGCCAGAAAGAGTTGCATTGTGTCTTTGTAGATTTAGAGAAAGATTATGACAGAGTGCCGAGAGAGGAGGTGTGGTATTGTATGAGGAAGTCAGGAGTTGCAGAGAAGTATGTAGGAGTGGTGCAGGATACGTATGAGGGAAGTGTGACAATGGTGAGGTGCGTGCTTGGAATGACAGATGGGTTCAAGGTGGAGGTGGGATTACATCAAGGATCGGCTCTTAGCCCTTTCTTGTTTGCAATGGTGATGGACAGGTTGACGGACAAGATCAGGCAGGAGTCTCCATGGACGATGATGTTCGCGGATGACATTGTGATCTGTAGCGAGAGTAGGGTGCAGGTGGAGGAGAGCCTGGAGATGTGGAGGTATGCACTGGAGAGAAGAGGAATGAAAGTCAGTAGGAGCAAGACGGAATACCTGTGTGTGAAAGAGAGGGAAGACAGTGGAATGGTCAGGAGTGGAGGTGACGAAGGCATATGACTTTAAATACTTGGGGTCAACAGTCCAAAGTAACGGGGAGTGCAGGAGAGAGGTGAAGAAGAGAGTGCAGGTAGGGCAGAGAAGAGTGTCAGGAGTGATTTGCGACAGAAGGGTGCCAGCAAGAGTTAAAGGGAAGGTTTACAAGATGGTTGTGAGACCAGCTACGTTGTATGGTTTGGAGACAGTGGCACTGACGAAAAGACAGCAGGAGGCGGAGCTGGAGGTGGCAGAGTTGAAGACGCTAAGGTTTTCACTGGGAGTGACGAAGAAGCACAGGATTAGGCACGATTATATTAGAGGGACCGCTCAGGTTGGACGGTTTGGAGACAAAGCAAGAGAGGCAAGATTGAGATGGCTTGGACATGTGTGGGGGAGAGATGCTGAGTATATTGGGAGAAGGATGCTGAATATGGAGCTGCCAGGGAAGAGGAGAAGAGGAAGGCCAAAGAGGAGGTTTATGGATGTGGTGAGGGAAGACATGCAGCTGGCTGGTGTGACAGAGGAAGACGCAGAAGACAGGAAGAAATGGAAACGGATGATCCGCTGTGGCGACCCCTAACGGGAGCAGCCGAAAGTAGTAGTAGTAGTAGTACTTATTAATCAAAATAAGTACAACTAAAATAATACAATGTACAATGAACATATGTACAATAATACAATGCACAGCAGGATACAAAGAAAACAAAGCATACTCAAAAAGGAAAGAAACAAAAAGCAAAGGTTGTGTAAAATGAAATAGTATAAACTGGGGGGCTTAGTACAGTATTTTCAGGAAGACAAAATAGTTTCACAGATGTTTCTAGTTTTGATGGCTTTACTGTGTTTACTACATTTGAGAGTATCTAAATATTGGTCAAAAATGGCTTTGAAGATAAAGAAGTTGGGTTTACGGGCAGAGAATTTGCTGGTATGGATATGATATTTACCAAACATTAAAAGAAGATTAATCCTATGTGAAAACTGGACATTATCAAGGTCATCTTTAGTTACTCCGAGTAAGACATGCTCCATTTTCATATTGGAGTTAGTGATTTTCCTGTGCATAAAGTTATTAACATCAGTCCAGAGACACCGCTATATGTACATTCCCAGAAAAGATGAGTTAAGGATTCATCCTCATTTCTACAAAAGCTACAGCTAACACCAGTATCCATCATATATCTAGAAAAGCAGGTCTTAACAGGGTAGCAACGGTGCATTATTTTGAACGACACTTCCTTAACTTTGTTAGTTAACAAGTATTTTTTTTGAGAGAAGCCATGAACATTTCCACTGAATGTTGTCAAATGTTATTCCAAAAGAAAACAGCAGAGGGAGTAGTTACTGCTTCTCTAATATTCCTTATGCGCTGGTTAGTAGCTTTGACACTCAGTAAAGGACATTCCGCATCAATATAAACGTTAACGAGGGTCTAAGGAAGGAATCACATAAACATCTCCTCTGGGCGCAGATGATAATAACATGTTGGCTGCAGAAGGGATTGCATCAAACACAGCAGCATAATCCTTTGGACTGACAGGAACATTATACATGTAAAGGAATCCTTCATATGTGAGTAGCTGGCCTGCTGAGTTGAATAGTTGACTAACTAACAATATTCCTCTGTCAAACCACCTCTTATTGAATAGAGTCTTATTCTTAAATCGAATTGTTCCATATAAAATATTTATGAGGAGAAAAGTTATGCTTATACATTAAGAGCAAAGTTGGAAGTTTCAGTGGAATCTTGGAAATATCATAGTCGCATCTTAACAAAAAGGGTAGACCACCAACAGAATTAAAAACATAGGAGGGCATAAAATTCAAGATGGAGGATGGATTTGAGATAGGCTTTGATCCAGTTTATCTTAAAGGTCACATTTAAAGGAGAGAAATCTAATGCATTGATACCACCAGACCATTGTTTATTCATCAACACACTCTGTTTCATTAGGTGAGCTTTCTTCTCCCAAATAAAATTAAATAAAAGTTTGTGTATTTTATTCCAGTAATCCTTGGGTACATCCGTTGCTGGGGCATTATAAATAAGTCTAGATGAACCCTCTGCCTTTGTTAGCGAAGATCTTCTTGTGACTCTCTCTCTCTCTCTGGAGTAAAGTCAGATCCCAGCACGATGAAAGTCCGCTTCGCTCCTGTTATGTCGTTACCTACTTCAAGTTCAGTGCAGAGAAGTCGGTGACTTCAATTCAATTCAATTTTTTCAATTCAATTCAATTTATTGTCATTGTGCACCTCGGTGTGGATTTCTCCGCTATGGCTGCCGACCAGCCCAGCGACCCGGACGTCCTTACCCTTAGGTCAACGCATACCAGCCTCAAGCTAGAGAATGCTGTGTTGCAGGAAGGCAGTCCTGCCCTCCTTTGCGATGTCTCCACCGGCCGTCCCCGCCCCGTTGTTCCAGTGGCCTGGCGCCGTCGAGTTTTCGAATCAATTCACTTCCTCTCGCACCCTGGAGTTTGGGCGTCGGTGAAGTTGGTCGGTTCCAAGTTCGTCTGGCCTGGCCTCTGCAAGGACGTCAAGGGGTGGGCGGCTGCATGTGTGGCGTGCCAGCGCGCTAAGGTCCACCAGCACACTAAGTCGCCCCTCGAACCGTTTCCGATCCCGGCAAGACGTTTCGACCGCGTGATTTTTTTCGTACCTGTTTTCCGGGAACTCCGCCTCGCGTTATTATTTTTCCCACCTGGATTCCGGGAAGACCCGCCCCTACTCTATCTCTGATTGGCTAACCCTATCCCTAACCCCACCCTAACCCTAACCTTAACCAACCTAACCAACGGCGGCAACGAGTACTAGTCAATCAGAGGCAGAGTTCCCGGAAAACGGGTACGAAAAATAATCACGCATTTCGACCACGTGCATGTGGACCTAGTGGGCCCTCTACCTTCTTCACGGGCTTTTACGCACCTGCTCACAATGGTGGATCGGACCACCAGGTGGCCAAAGGCTGTCCCTCTGTCATCCACAACATCCTCGGACGTTGCACGCGCGTTTCTTTCCTCCTGGGTCGCCCGTTTCGGCACTACGTCAGATATCACCTCAGACAGGGGCCCCCAGTTCGTGTCAGAGCTTTGGTCGGCACTTGCGAGATCCTTGGGTGTGAAGGTTAGGGATGGGTATCGTTAGGATTGTATCGATACTACTACTCTTATCGGTACTGCTTATCGGTTCGGTACTTTATCGATACTCTTATCGGTTCTTTATTATTATTATGCAAGAAAAAAGACAATTAAGAACAGAATCGACATTGCTTTATTATTCTATTACATAACTTTATATAAATATAAACAAATATTATTTATTCAGCAGCAACAGCAGCAGCAATGTTTTAAATGCGTCTGAATTATAGACTTTATAATCAACATTCAACAACAACAAATAAGATAAAAATAAAAGTAGATAAAGATAAAGAAAAAAAATATATTAAAAATAAATTTTTACAGCAAAAGGCTAACGGAAGTTCAAACAAACAAGAACCTAGAACATTATCCTAACAGTTCTTCTGCAGAAAAATCAACATATCTGCCTTCTCCAGCAGGAGTCGTGATCTCTCCTGACTTATAGTGTCCCCGGCTATTAGCCTAGCTAACTACGTATCTATGGCTTATATATTTGTAGCTAAACAATAAGCTAAGCAATTATATTTTATTTATTGGCCTATTCGTAATAATTCGTTATTAGCCTAGCTAACTCCGTATCTATGGCTCATACGGCTTACCTGCACTGCAGGTACATGGCACTACCGCGTACCACTCTCAGGCTAACGGCTTGTGTGAACGTTTTCACCGGTCGCTCAAGGCAGCGCTGCGCTCTCGGATGGTAACTGGGTGGACCGTTTACCTTGGGTTATGCTCGGGTTGCGTTCGGCTCCTAAGGAGGACATTGATGCTTCGCCCGCTGAGCTGGTGCTCGGTCATCCGCTCCGCGTCCCTGGGGAATTTTTGCCTGGGAGTTCCGCTGCTCGACCCCGTCCGGCCGTTTATCCTTTTTTGTCCGACAGCACTCGGGTTCCAGGCCCCGTTCACCACTGTTTTCCGCGGTCGTTCGTGCCTGCGGAGCTCATGTCGGCTCGTTTTATTTTTGTACGGCATGCTGCTCACCACTCGCCCCTCCAACGCCCATACGATGGCCCATTTCGGGTTCTTGAGACGGGTCCTAAGGTTTTAATGCTGATATGGGTGGGCGTAGGGAGCGTGTCATGCTTGATAGGCTTAAACCGGCGCACAGGGTGGCAAACGAAGTTGTGTTTCCGGCCCACGTTCCCCGTCGGGGTCGCCCTCCTTCCAGGACCCCGGCAGTGTCTTCACGGGTTCAGCATTCTGCTTGTCAGCCGGCATTGGACTGTGTTTCACCTACTGTTTCAGCTGAGGGACGGTGCAGCCGTTATGGCAGGCTGCTTGAGCCTCCAGTGAGAAACTGATTTTCTTTCCAGGAGTCCCTTCTGGGTGTTCGGGGGGAGGCTGTGTGGCGGCCACTGGGGGCTATGCCTCACACCAAGCAAGGCTGTGAGCTGGGGCGTGGTTTACATTCCCGGGCTCTCTGGTGCAAGGTTGTTCCTTTTTCAGTTTGGTTTTGGAGCTGAGGAATAAAGTTCAAACTCGCCTTCGTCTCCTGTGTTTTTCCTCATCCTGCCACACTACTACCTTTGTTGTTTTTACATTGAGGTGTCTTTTGTTTGTTGATGTTTCGTCTCGTTTCCAGGTATGTCTTTCTCCAAGTTCCTGAGCATGACCCAGGACTTCACTCTTACGCTGCTGTCTTGTTTGCTGACCAAAACCGGTCGGCTGATCCAGGCTAAGCGGAATGGTCGGAAGCTCGAGCAAGTTATTGCTACAGGTAACCTCAGCCATGTCTCACAACCTAGAAATCCGTCCTCTCCTGCTCCCGGGAGCATCCCACAGCGTATTGACAAACCTTATAACCCAGACCCGAGGTACATGACACAAACTGTAAGGCCTCACTCTCATGCTCCCGGGAGCGCCCTGCAGCGCGCCGGCAGACCTTTCAGCCCTGACCCAACGTACCATACAGCTGCGGCGGTGGCGGCTCTGGAGGCACGTCGGGCTCCTAAATTAGGCGTAAACTGGTGTCAGAGGAGAGGCACTGCAGCCAACAGTGATGACGACAGCTTCTCCGAAACCGACCTCTGTTTTAGCGACGAGGACGAAGAGCACTCAGATTCGCAGCAAACACGATATCTTAAAGAATAACAGGTCCAGGTTCCGCCTTGCAGAACCCCCCCTCCCCCCCCGAGCAGTCTCATATATATGCGTATACCTTGCCACCACTGGTTATAAACCACCAACTCGCAAGAAAGCACACAGGTATACCGCCTGCTCCCTCAACTTTTCCCAGCATGGACCGTATACAGGACCCGGGTACCCAGGTCACATCCATATCTCCTAGTCCTTCAGCGTATCACAGCACAAACTGCGCACAGGAGCCGAGTACCCAGGTCATTCAGAGCGCAACTCCACATGCCAGGACCTTACCTCAATGGGTTTTTGATTCAGCCCCAACCTCAGCCACCTTCACTGGGGTGGATACCCACAACGGAGAACTGTCACGCAATCGGGGTGGTTACTTTCACAAGGGTACATACTTACCACCGATCGTCACCACGGTGTTGTCAATGGTGATGGCCAGGTCTCCTTGTGGGCAACCTTTCCCCAGGAGGAACATCAGCTCTGTCTTGTCCAGATTGAGCTTCAGGTGGTGTGTCGCCATCCACTCCGAGATGTCAGTCAAGCACGCAGCAATGCCTGTCTCTACTTGTGTGTCAGAGGGAGGAAAGGACAGGATCAGCTGGGTGTCATCGGCATAACAATGGTAAGAGAAGTCATGCAGGCGAATAACAGAACCCAGGGATGTTGTGTACAGGGAGAAAAGGAGAGGACCTAGAACCGAACTCTGTGGAATGCCTGTAGTCAGTCTGCGAGGCTCCGACACAGATCCCCTCCATGTCACCTGGTAGGAGCGACCCGTCAGGTATGTTGCAAACATTGAGAGTGCAGAGCCTGTGACACCCAGCCCCTTGAGGGTAGAGAGGAGGAACTGCTGGTTCACTGTGTCAAAGGCAGCTGACAGGTCCAGGAGTATCAGGACAGAGGAGAGAGAGTTTGCTCTCGCAGAGTGCAGCATTCTGTCACTGCAAGGAGGGCCGTCTCTGTCGAGTGACCCACCCTGAACCCAGACTGGTTGGAGTCCAGGAGATTGTTCTGGTGGACGTACAAAGAAAGTTGGTTAAAGACAGCACGTTCGAAATTTTTGGATAAAAAGGGTAGAAGGGACACTGGTCTGTAGTTTTTGACATCAGAGAGGTTAAGTTATGGTTTCTTGAGAAGGGGGGTGACTCTAGCAGTCTTGAAGGCAGATGGAAAGCATCCTGCCTGGAGGGAGGTGTTGGTGAGGTGGGTCAGATAGGGAAGGAGTTCAGGTGCTATAGACTGAAAAAGAGGGGAGGGGACCGGGTCAAGGCAGCATGTGGTGGGGCGACTGGATGTGATGAGGTTTAGAACCTCGTCGGGGGGAGGGGAGCGAGGTGGGATAGAGCGGGAAGAGGAAAGGCCCCGGGAAGAGGAAAGGACAAGAATGTGAAGGAAACACAGTCTATACTAGGTCCACAAAGTACAGATGACGCTTGCGTTTGTTTACTCTAGCCTTCGTTCAATCAAGGCTTGTTTGCCTGAGGCTTGGAAGTAGCAGCAGTGATTTAAAGAACACTGATTGCTAATTGTCTGCCATGAGTGCAGGCCACACCCTGGCCCCCTAACACCCAAATGGCCAAATAGGTACACTGAAAGGATGCCTATTGCCCAGAAACTGGTCACTCATGTAAAACTCTATCAAACCTCACACAATACTATTAAAACTGCAAACAGCAAGTTACCAAGGAAGATATTTATAAGCTAAAAGGATAACTAAGTCAAAACAGCTAGGCAACAAGAAATATTTAAGGGCACACTAGGTTAAAAACAGCTACAGCTAGAATAAGTAAATAAGACAAGTAAGTAAATAAAATAAGACAGCTACAGCTAGAATAAGATCCCAATAAGAACCAGCAAGTTATGGCTGGCTCAACCCGCGCCATGGCCCGCCCACCCCGCGCCGGCAGCCAATCGGCTCCAACTTTGATCAGCTGCCTGCGCATTTGGTGGAGCCGATTCAGCTAGTGCTGGGCCGCGCAGTGCCCCAGGAGCTAAAACACAAAAACACAAAGACATGCACACACTACCAGACATGCACACACAAGCAGACATGCACACACGCATGCACACACACAAGTGTAAAAACATAATCAGACATGCACACACACGTGCAAACAGACACGCACACAGACACGTACACTCTCAGAAATAAAGGTGCCAAAAAGTTAAAGAAAAAAGGTACAAATGCTCGGCGCTGGAGCAGTACCCTATACGGGTACCATTTTGGTACCTTATAAATAGGTACAAAGAAGTACCCCGTCAGTTTGTACCTTTAAGGGTACAAATGGCTCGTCGCTGGAGTGGTACCCTCGGGGTACCATTTTGGTACCTTATTAATAGGTACAAAGTAACCCAGCCACTGAGGATGCACAAGCCATCCTTAGTGCCGGTCCCAAGCCCGGACAAATGGGGAGGGTTGCGTCAGGAAGGGCATCCGGCGTAAAATCTTTGCCAAATCAAATATGCGGATCATAAATTACGGATGATCCGCTGTGGCGACCCCTAACGGTGAAAGTAGTAGTATTAATAGGTACAAAGTAGTATCCCTTCAGTTTGTACCTTCAAGGGTACAAATGGCTCGTCGCTGGAGTGGTACCCTCGGGGTACCATTTTGGTACCTTATTAATAGGTACAAAGTAGTACCCCTTCAGTTTGTACCTTCAAGGGTACAAATGGCACGTCGCTGGAGTGGTACCCTCGGGGTACAGAAATGGTACCTTTTCAAGAGTTACTCCACTGGTACAAAGTGGTACCCCTTTAGATGGTACGACTTTGTTCTCTTTAGGGGTACCACCCCAGCGAGGAGGCAATTGTACCTATAATGTGGCAAAAATGTCATTGTTAAAAACATTGCCTTTTGCTTTCATTCTTCATTCAAACATGTTAAACTGTACAAATTAAAATACTTGAAAGTAAATAACTCCCCATACCACAATCGTAACTTACAATACAAACTTTAATGAAAATTCATGGCGGTTTTAGATTCATGGCTGCATGGACCGAATTAACAGTGCTCCAAATACGAAAAGGATAAAAAATGTATATATATACACATCAAAACACAGCACCATTCTGTTTCTCTCTATGAGCTGGGTACAGAACAAGGAGAGGAGGAGAGAGAAGGAGGGGAGAAGAGAGGAGGGGGGAAGAGAGAGTAGGAGGGGAGGAGAGAGGAGGGGGAGGAGAGGAGAGAGTGGGAGGAGAGTAGGAGAGGAAGGGGAGGAGAGTAGGAGGGAAGGAGAGAGTAGGAGGAGAGAGGAGGAGGAAAGAGTAGGAGGGGAGGAGAGAGAAGGAGGGGAGAAGAGAGGAGGGGGAGGAGAGTAGAAGGGGGAGGAGAGAGTAGGAGGAGAGGAGCGAGTAGAAGGGGAGGAGAGAGTAGGAGGGGGAGGAGAGAGTAGGAGGAGAGGGGAAAGAGTAGGAGGGGAGGAGAGAGTAGGAGGAGAGAGTAGGAGGGGAGGAGAGAGTAGGAGGGGGAGGAGAGTAGAGGGGAGGAGAGAGTAGGAGGAGGAGAGGAGAGAGTAGGAGGGGGAGGAGAGAGTAGGAGGGGAGGAGAGTAAGAGGTGATAACTCTATGATAACTATAACACTACTAATTTTGATCCCTGGGAGGGGAAAAAGCAAAAAATGAAACAAAATCTCATAGCTCTCAAGATAACGTCAAATCAGTATGAAAATATTTATAGCGTTATTTCAAACACAGTATCTCATTGCAACAAATACATCCCCATCTACGGTATACATGTCAAGGGCTTTAAAATCAAACTCGTCCCCAGGCTTTAACACAGTCCAGTCCTGGTCGAACTTAACAGAAAATGCACAAAAGTGTTGGTTGAAGTTCTCAGGAAATAGCAGTTTCCCGCACAACACCCACATAGCGTCAACATTGCATATATATTTTATCAGAAAAAAAGAGGGATTCTCTCGCCATGTAAGAGATCGACAATAAAAACCTCTTGCGTAGCATACTTTACATTGTTAATGGTTACTTCTGAAACCCTTTGAAGACGCTTATCTTCACTAAAAGAAGCATCAGTCAAATATTGTTCTAGAGCATACTGAAGAGTACGTGGTAAGGAAGAAAATGGAGTGCTAGTACTGCGTCCTGGTACCTTCTCAAAATCATCCAAAAAAATACTTGCAGAAAACTCCCAACATTGCTTTAACTGGTGACGGTTGCTCAGTGTGGAAGCTATATTGATAAAATTACGACAACTACTTGCAATATTCTTAAAATATTGGTGCTTGCCTTCATATCTCATGCACCAGAGAGGACGAAGAGGCCCAAACATTGAGATTAATCTAGAATAATGTATTAGATAATGGCACTTCGGAGTAATAACATCACTAAATACAGCTTTCAACTGAGTCAAAAAGTCTTGGACAAGTATATCCAAGAGAGGAAGGTTCTCTCTTCTCACCGTTGGAGCAAGAACAATACCTACAAATTCTCTACACAACAGGTACACATGCCAATATGGACTCTCTGGAGGAATACGGTGTGCGGTCAAAAAAGGAAGTATTCTAAAAAGACACAATTTTTGAGATGCTGAGCCCACAATGCTTCTTTTTGGAATAGTTTTTCAGACAACTGTACCGGCTTATTCACTCTATCATTTTGACCTATTGTTATTCTCTGCAGCTCTTCGTTTACCTCTTGAATGCTAATATGTTTCTCTCTATGAGCCTGGCACAGAACTAGTTTCAAAACTAAAGGTATGACACCTTCCAACATGTCATGCATTACGTCTGGAGGAAAGGACTTAGTAACATCAAAATAGGGAAGCACATCAAATGGACAACTAGAGTCTACCCCATAAGTTGCTTTACTGGCAGGATTTTGCTGGATACATTCCAGGTGATACTGGTGAACCTCAGATGTTCTTAAAACATAATTGTTTTCCTGAAATTTCTCTTTTATATCTGTATATGTTCCCATACAGTGTCTACAAACTCTTCCTGAGCTAAATGACATACTGAACCCACCAATCATGTGAGCTGAAAGATTATCCCCAGAAAAGGTAGCTAGAGCCACATGGACATTCTGTTCAACCCCACTAACGGTGAGACTGAATCCATCCGTTGAGAGTACTTTGAGGTCATCCAGCAGTGGCTTGAGGATAACTTCTAAACCACATTGCTTTATGAAGCTATAGCGCACCAGTAATGCTAAATGAATATGCTTCACTTGAGACCTATATCTTCCATGTACATTACCTACAGTATAGTAGAAGGCGCAGAGTTTGTGTTTCGTCTTTTTTGAACCCAAAGGGTTTACTACCTCAAATTCGTCCTCATAAAAATGCAGTCTCAATGCATTTGGATAATCTCTAAAGACAGGATGCTCCTTATAGTACACTCCATCAGTAAAGTCTGTGAAGACCTGTTCATCTTTTCTCTTTTCAGATACTATGTCATCCCACACATCCTCATGGGAACAATATTTTCTTAAGAATTGTGAAATGGGAACATAGGAGAAGCTACCTATTTTATGACCTGTGGAACCTCTCAAAAGTGTATTGAACTGGTTGAGTCAAGTCTAATCTTGACTTGCAGTACTCTTTCAATTTGAAGTGAGAAGAGAACTCTTTTGACGCTTCCTCAAAAAAATAATTCGACTCCAAAACCTGCTTAAGTTCAGGACATCCCTCAACATCAAAGCCATTTTCTTTTAGATGATAAGATAAAAATGCATCGTAATTCTCCTAAAGAAACAAAATAAAAAGTTTACATCATTCAGTATCTCTTGAACAGATTCAGGTAAATTGTCTTTTTCCCTGCATTTTAGGATGAAGCTACAAAGATTTGCTTTGAAGTTGGATAACAGGGGTTCCATACTAGGGGGGGGGGATTGAACATCTGCATCTGCATTATAATCAGACATATCATCATCATCATCATCTTCAGAGGCAAAGTTATCACTACCAGGCTCCTCACTAGCCCCATCACTAGCAGGAGGTAAAATGCAAGCTCTATGTTTTCTATTAACATGACATCTGAAAGATGGGTAGTTAGAAAAAGTGGATTGACAGTCATTGAGTCCACAAGTGATTGAGAAGCCAGCCTCGTGGGCATGAGCAAGACCCACATGTTGGATCAACTTAATGAGAGTGAAAGTCTTTTTTTTTACATCTGGGGCACTGGTGGACCTGAGACTGTAAACGAGGCATTTCAGTAGATCTGGTTGATAACTCTGGTAACACTCGTCGACAGAGGATGGTCACCCTTCTCGTGCAAGTTGGCTATACATCGCTGAAGAAAGGTCAGAGTGTTTTTGTTTTTGGGTTGGTACTCAAGGTAGAAGACAAAATATGAATAAAAAGACGCGATCATCGCTTCCTCTACCTTCAAGCCTTCACAAACTGTGACCCCTTCTACCTTGAGTGCACAGGAACTTTCCCCGGCAAACGTGGCCTTCCAGTCTTCTTGGCTGGTTACTTGGACAGTTGGGTATGGGGTGGTGGGTTCACCCTGAAAAATACATAAGTACATTAGAATTAGGCATGTTCGGTAAAACAGTAATACGGTATACCCGGAAGGTATTTTCTTTGGACGGTAGTTCTGAATAACACATTGTGGTTGTTGGCGTGTGGTATTATTGTCATTATTTCGCAATGTTAAATTACCAATCCCACGTGTGAATGTGCACTGCACTGCACTCATATCCAGCGAGAAACCAGTTTCAAATGAAATAGCCCATGTGTTTTTTTCATGACTGTTGTCTTATATGCCCCTGCCTCGTTCCTGTTCTACCACTAGGGGTCAGTATCGTTCTATGCTGATGCGTGATTCTAGTGGCTACTGCTCCGGCCTCCGGAGACTCAACCAACTTGGGAGCAGAATATTTCCTCTTCTGTCGACAGAATGAAGGACTACGTCACATGTTTTCAAAACAAACGACAACTTTGGGCGAGCCATCAGTCACTCTTGTAGATTTTGTTGTGGCTATATATACACTACCGTTCAAAAGTTTGGGATCACCCAAACAATTTTGTGTTTTCCATGAAAAGTCACACTTATTCACCACCATATGTTGTGAAATGAATAGAAAATAGAGTCAAGACATTGACAAGGTTAGAAATAATGATTTGTATTTGAAATAAGATTTTTTTTACATCAAACTTTGCTTTCGTCAAAGAATCCTCCATTTGCAGCAATTACAGCATTGCAGACCTTTGGCATTCTAGCTGTTAATTTGTTGAGGTCTGTACACCGGTGTGTACTACTCCCTTCAGAGGACAGCACAAACAGGCTCTAACCAGAGTAGAAAAAGAAGTGGGAGGCCGCGTTGCACAACTGAGCAAGAAGATAAGTACATTAGAGTCTCTAGTTTGAGAAACAGATGCCTCACAGGTCCCCAACTGGCATCTTCATTAAATAGTACCTGTTAGAGCCTGTTTGTGCTGTCCTCTGAAGGGAGTAGTACACACCGGTGTAGGAAATCTTCAATTTCTTAGCAATTTCTCGCATGGAATAGCCTTCATTTCTAAGAACAAGAATAGACTGTCGAGTTTCAGATTAAAGTTCTCTTTTTCTGGCCATTTTGAGCGTTTAATTGACCCCACAAATGTGATGCTCCAGAAACTCAATCTGCTCAAAGAAGTGCCCATCCAACCAATCCAACTTGTGGGAGCTGCTTCTGGAAGCGTGGGGTGCAATTTCTCCAGATTACCTCAACAAATTAACAGCTAGAATGCCAAAGGTCTGCAATGCTGTAATTGCTGCAAATGGAGGATTCTTTGACGAAAGCAAAGTTTGATGTAAAAAAAATCTTATTTCAAATACAAATCATTATTTCTAACCTTGTCAATGTCTTGACTCTATTTTCTATTCATTTCACAACATATGGTGGTGAATAAGTGTGACTTTTCATGGAAAACACGAAATTGTTTGGGTGATCCCAAACTTTTGAATGGTAGTGTATATTATCCTTGTTTTTGCACAAGTTCTACACCAGGATCTTTATCATGTGTGTAATTGTGTTATTTTTAACATGAAGTGGCTTAAGTTTCTAGAGATGCATACCTCTCCCATGGTGATGTGAACATCCATACTCTCCTTGAAAATAGATGGCAGGATGAGTGCAGCTCTGAAGTCCATTCCTAGAGAATCAAAATTGGCTCATCATCTCAGAAAGGACTGTTGTCAACAGATTTTCCATGCGTGTGCTGAAAAAGTGTGAGTACACTCATAAGCTTTTCAAGTATTTGGTAGTTCCTCGCTGAGGGCTTCTTCTCTGGCCTCCAAGTACTGTTTGGCTAGAGGAGACTTTCCTTGAGCCAGGGTAAGCACTTTGGGAACGATCTGTTCAAAGCCATTGGTGAAGTTAAAGGTTGCTGTGGGGTGGATACGACCCACTTCCTCCAACAGCTGCAGAAAGACAGAGAACAACAAATAAGCAGTTGGCTGAGAGAAGAAGAGGGATGGAAGACGTGGATCAAGGATAGGGAAATAATACAGAGAACAGGGTGTCTCATGCCCTCCTTTCTCTTCTGTATGTGCAGAGCTGTCAATAGACTAGGTGCACAGTTGTATTTCATATCCATTACTTAGGAAGCTTATGCATGAGTATCCAGTTGAGAAGCTGCACAGCTGATTAATCCCTTCATCCAATTGTGTGTAACGGGGGCAGTCCTATGCTGTTCTCTGCTGGTCAGCCTGCTGCACGCCCGTCAACTCTCATCATTAGCTCTGCGTTGTGTTCTATTTTCGGTGGGGTCCCAGGTGTTGTGGGGGGCCCCCAGTCTCTCATCACCATCATCATCATCAAGATCAAGGAAGGAGGGGGGACACACAGGACTCTATTTGGCTCACCTTGCCATTTATTTTGGTTTCAAACCCTTCGACAAACGTCCAGTCCTCCAGCGGGAGCGGTGTTTCTTACGGACGTGGGGGTCGAAGTTCAACCACTGCCCGGACTTCACTCGTGTGCGTTAGAAGGAGAAACCGTCCACGGGACTCCGATGTAAGAAAGGATAAACAAGTATTTTATCCCACAGCTTGCAGTATCTTCTTACAGGGATACTCAAGGTTACGTTCTCCTCAACCAGCAAAACTGTCCTACGGTAAGAAATACGCGTGGCTCGGCTCGATCGCTGCTTGAGACTCCTCCCACAAAACAAAAATGGCCTCTCCCGCGTTCCCTCTTCCGTGTACCCACAAGACCTCTCTCTTAAAGCAACAGTACATGTATATGACGGTCGTTGGAAAACATACATAAAAGTAAATAATGACATAAAATAAAATGTAGTAAACACAAATAACAGCACACAGACAGGATTTGGTGATATTTCATACTCAAACAAAATAAAATAAAAACATTAATTTTAACCTGGTTACATTCACCCCTCCTGAAATTCACCAACATCCTGACAGCAGGATAAAAAGAGAAAGAGGAAAGGAAAAGCCCATCACTGACTACTGGCACAAGTGAAAAGAAGGACCTAGTCCTCCAGTCAACTTAGGAGCTACCTCGGTTACGAGGTTCAGGAAATAATGAGGTTGATCAAGTCTCAGTATTCCCCTAGATCAATGTGACGCCTGATATGCCACACCATGCACTTGGCCCAAAACATCCCTGTCTGATAGACACCTAATAACTCACATTAAACTAGTTTGAATGACTCCAACCTCCATCAAAGTTCAAACCCTCACACTCCGTAGAAATGGCATCTGAGCCATAGATTCTATTAACCTGTTCACTGACCTCACCACCTTCCCTGTGCGTGTCCTAACCCGACCATCGCTCTCTACTTGTGTGCGTGAGACAGTGCGAGCTGCAACATCTGTATCGAGTGAGTGTGGTGCTTCTGTGTGCAAATCAGTGTGAGACATAACACCAACATCGAGTGAGTGTGATGCCTCTATGTGTGGTGCATGTGTGTTGTGTGGTGCGTGTGTGTTGGGTGGAGTCTGAGCAGTGGCCCCCACAGGACTGACTACCAGACTAGACGGAATGAACTCTTCCGCATCTGCCCACTCAGGTCTAGGCGAGTCTCCAAGTGATGAGACTGCTAGCCCCACTGCATCCCCTGAAACCGTCAGGCCATCTGCACTGTCCTCCTCATCGGACTCTGCGCAGTCAAGCAACTGACTGGTTGTACTGGACTCCTCACCCTGATCTAACTCAGGAAGGGGCAAGAAGTTGACCTCCATCAAACGGTTCCTGTGCACCACTCTGGTGTGCCCCTCTGCATCCTGAATCTTGTAGATGTGGATATTGGGGTTGACACCGACAACCGTGTACACTCCGTTCTCCCATTTGTCAGCCAACTTTCTCTTCCCTTGCTCACTCTGGTTCGCAACCAAAACACGATCCCCGACAGACAGGACAGTGCCCTTGGCATGTCTGTTGTACTGTCGCACCTGATGCTGCTGCTCAGCCGTGGAGTGCTTCTGAGCGATCTCCATTGCACTCCTTAGACAGGAAAGCAGAGACTGAGCATAAGAGTCATAGTCAACAACGTGAGGATCATGCAAAACCTGCCTGAACATAACATCCACCGGCAGTCTTGGGACACGCCCATACATCAGGAAGAAAGGTGCATAACCCGTGGTCTCGTGAACAGTGGCATTGTACGCGAGCATGAGAGAATGGATCTGCTGAGGCCACTGTTGCTTCTGCTGAAGCGGAAGGTAACGGAGCATATTCCCCATCGTGCGATTAAACCGCTCTGTCCCGCCATTACCCATAGGATGGTAGGCCGTCGTGTGGGACTTCGCTACACCCGCCAACCTGAGAAGCTCTGCAATCAGGTTGCTCTCAAAGTTTGTGCCCTGGTCAGAATGTATTCTCTCCGGAAACCCGGAAACACAGAATACATGATCCCAGAGTTTCTTGGCGACCTGCTTCGCTGTCTGATTGGCGCAGGGGAACGCGTGAGCAAGCTTAGTGAAGTGGTCAGTAACCACTAGGGCATCGACCGACCGCTGCTTACTGTCCTCAGCGGACCAGAAATCCATACACACAAGCTGCATCGGTGCGGAGGTTTTAATGCTCTCCAGGGGCGCGCAAGCAGCTGGCTCTGGGGTCTTCCCAAACACACATCTCCGACAGCAT
Source organism: Lampris incognitus (assembly GCF_029633865.1). NCBI lineage: Eukaryota > Metazoa > Chordata > Actinopteri > Lampriformes > Lampridae > Lampris > Lampris incognitus. The sequence goes on from NW_026611338.1 coordinate 92,147, forward strand.
CTGACATATGCTCTGATATCCCTCTCCATGTCAGGCCAATAAAAACGCTGCCTTGCAAGAGAGAGAGTACGGTCCTGGCCCTGATGACCAGCGTGATCGTGGATGCCTTGTCTTTCAGACTCAGAGGTAAAACATACTGAGACCTCCTCTGCTTGGACACTGGGTCCTTTGTCACCCTGTACAAGACACCATCATTGACTTCCAACTTCTCCCACTGTTTCAACAGCCTGAGGACCTTCTGGTCAGCACCATGCCTCTCACGTCTCGATGGCCGCTTCCGAACAGCGACAAAGGGCAACACCTTGGAGATGCAGGGGTCCTGCTCCTGACTCAACCTGAGCTCCTCGGTGGATAACATTGGCAGTGTCTCCTGACCACCCGACAGATGCTGAACGTGCTGGACCAAACTGAGTGCTGTGAATACTGATGCATCAGGCCAGTCACATTTGGCTTGACAAAAAGCCCTGACCTCAGCTGCATCACAAGCAAACCCAGATTGCGCACTACTCACTGTTTGGGACTGGCAACTGAGTCTGAAAACATCCTGCACAGAGTCCCCCTCAACCCCGTCGGCTTCCTGAACAAGGGCCGGGTAGGGCTCCCTAAGTAGCCTCTGACTGACGGGCTTGGAAAAAGGGTCGCGACTCAAGGCATCCGCCACCACGTTTTTCTTCCCTGGCAGGTGTTTGAGATCGAAAGTGTAAGACGCCAACTTAGACACCCAGCGGATCTCACACGCGTCAAGCTTCGGCTTCGTTAGGAGATAAGTCAGCGGATTATTATCTGTCCAAACGGTGAAGCTTTGACCCTTCAGCCAGTGGTTGAACTTTTCACAAACACTCCACTTCAGCGCCATGAACTCCAGTCTATGAGCTGGATACTTCCGCTGTGAGGCACTGAGGGACTTGCTTGCAAAACCAACAGGTCTGGCCTTGGACTCTCCTCGGGGCACTTGAGACAGCACCGCGCCGAGTCCGTCCAAAGACGCATCGACCGACAAAATGAAAGGCACCTCAAAGTCTGGATGGGCAAGCACCACAAACTCCAGTAACATCGTCTTCAACAGATCAAATGCTTCCCCACATTCCACCGTCCAGTCTGCGGAGGTAAGCTTACGGAAGCTGCCATGGGGCTTCTTATCCTTAGCTGACCTCCCCCTCCTCTTTTGTCCAGCTGTAAGGGCCAACAGGGGCTTAGCCACGGAGGAGCAGTTCGAGAGGAAATGCTGGTAGTAAAATACCATACCAAGGAAAGATTTGATCCTACGAACAGAAGGCGTGCACCCATCACCTTCCATGAGATCCTGCACTGTCATGTTGGAGATGACCTCTACTTTGGAGGGATCGACAGACACACCTCCGCCATCAACCACGTGGCCCAAAAACCGCACCCGCTTCTGCAGCAGATGACACTTTTTCGGAGCCAGTTTCAAGTTGTTCTCCCTCAACCTCTGAAACACAGTGCGGAGCCTCGACAGAGCCTCAACCTCTGACGGCGCGAAGACAAGAAGATCATCAAGATAGCACAAAAGCTTCGTGAAGTTCAGATCCCCAAAGATCCCAATCATCATTCTCATGAAGGCTGCAGGGCTATTACAAAGGCCCTGTGGCATGCGATTGTATTCATGCAACCCAAGGGGAGTCGTGAAAGCAGTGTACTTCTTGTCATCTTTATGCATTGGGATGTTGAAGAAGCCAGAGGTGAGGTCCATCGTACTAAAGAGGCAGTTACCACCCAGCGCGGCAAGACAGTCCGACTGGAGTGGCAAGGGATGAGCGTCTTTCAAGGTCTGAGCATTCAGCCATCTGAAATCAGTGCAGATCCGAAGCCCGCCATCCTTCTTCCACACCATAACCAGCGGTGAAGCGTATGCGCTCGAGGACTTCCGGATATCCCTTTCTCCTCCATATCAGTGAGAACCTGTCTCAACTTCTGATAGTGGGCTGGGGGAACCCTCCTGTAGGGCAAGCGAAAGGGGCGCTCATCCACCAGATGGATGCGATGTGTGTATCCTGTGACCTCGCCACAGTCCAGAGAGTCCCTGGAGAAGATGTCATGGTACTCGGTGAGCAGCTGAGTGAGCTGGGACTTGCATGCCTCACTAACCTGACAGGAGCTGAGGTCAATGTCACTGAGTCCGAGCTCTGACAAACTCCTAGCCGGCTGGACAGGTGGACAGGCACTATCTGTGGCGTTGGACTCATGCCTCCCTGCAACTGATTGCAGTCCCTGGAAAACATTAAAGTCCTCAATCGCCAAGCATGGAAACACATCAGCCAACTTGCAGTTCCTTTTCAGCGTGATGGCTTTGTCAGATGGATTGACAACAGTCATGGGTACCCACCTATCACCCCAGAGCGGTGTGACAAGTCGACCTACGAGTACACTGCGTGGCATGGCCTTGGAGTCTGTCGGCTCCACAACAACAGTGCTTCCAGCTGACATAGGCACCTTAGCAGGAAGTCTGCCCCAGACTAAGTGCTCGTGCCTCGGTAAGAGTGTCACGGCCTGGGTGAGCTTAACAGTATCTATCTTATCAGGAACTGCACCACCCCTCCAGCGCTCTACATTCGTGAACATGGACAAGAACTGTTCAACGTCAGGACAAGACGGATGTTCCTGTCCGGACGCGATGTCCCAGTACTCAGTACCACTCTTGAGTACATGGGCCACATGTTTAATGACGTTTGTGCCGACTATCAGATCATCATGCTGACCGGGCACGACCAGAGTGGGTATGACAAAGGAAACACCATAAAGCTGCATGTTGAGGTCATAAAAACCATCAGGCCTAGTCTCCAGACCACCGCAGCCAATCAAGACAATGTTCTCTTCAGGCTGCTGCTTCTCAGGTAAAACACCCCCAGAGCGGAGCTTCTCTACTGCATTTTCACTGATACTGCATGACATAGAGCCAGTATCCAACATGCCATTAAGCTGCACACTCTGGTTGACAAGAACAGGAGCATAGAACAAGTCACTGAAAGCCTGAATCCTCTGTGTCGCCTGAATGACCATATGCGAACCCTGAGGTGCTTTGGCACACTTGTCTTCATACAAGAGAGCCAGGTCGGAGACATCAGTGAGGGATACATCTACTTTACCCACACCATCCCTCTCTAGGTGTGGGTTTAGTAGTTTAACGGACGAGACTGACGACCAGCTCTTCCACCAGGCTGAGAACGGAGCTGGTTGGGCGGCTGAGAGTGAGGACAGTCCCTCTTCCAATGACCAGGAGACAAACAGTTTATACATCGGTTCTCCCGGCTGCAGTGGGAAAATGTGGAGTGATCCGGAGACTTACAAATCCTGCACAACCTCTGTGGTGCGTCTGGCACCCGCCCTACGGCGTTAGCTGGCGGTTGAGTCAGCGTCGGTGTCCGGACTGCAGCGCTAACTGGAACTTGAGTCTGCATTGTGACCAAACGGTCTAGCAAGCTCACCAAACTCCTCATATAGTCATCACCGCCAGAGACAGGTGCGGGAGACGGTGCGGGAGACGGTGTAGGAGACCTTGCAAAAAATGGTATAGGAGATGACGCATGAGCCGGGACGGGAGATGGCACCACCGGCACGGTCGTGTTCAAGTCGGGAGCCATGTCGACTACAGGGACATGAACCTGTGAATGGAACCTATGCTCTACCGCGCCTGCTTCACGTTGTCCACCTGCAGCAACACGGGACTTCCTCTCCAGCATGTGCTCATCAAGCCTCTCCTGGATCTCGCTAGCAGACCATTTCCCTGCGGACTTGAACTTAAAAACATTGGCAAGAGACTGATCTGGACAGTGTTTGATAAACATAATGCTTACCTCGTGGCTTGGCTCTTCAATACTACGGCCCTGCCACTTTAAGCATTCGTCAGCCACCTCCACTATCTTATTAAGCCTAATCCAATACTCCATAGCGTCCTCACCTGGCTTGGGCAGCGTACTGTAAAAGTCCGCCAGGGGCATGCTCGAGTATGTGAAGTCACTAAAGTGTTGCTTCAGTACATCAAAAATAATGTGGGGGTTTGCTAAGTGGTCGACAGATGTGTTGCGCAGCTTTATCCTCACCACGTCCCTTGCTTTCCCCATAAGCTTAGCTAGAATCTCATGTGACTGCTCACTAACTGGAATGGCTCGCTTCCTCAAATACAAAGTCATAAGGCTCTCCCACTCATGAACTGTAAACTTATCAGAGCTATCGCCCCTGAAAATAGGAGGCTCCCTAGCATCTGTCTGCATTACTACTCTAACACTAGGCACTGTCTCCGAACACTGTTCAGCAGACCTAGCACTGTCTGTGTGTGTGTTTCTAAGCATTTGTGTTTCCTGCAGCTTAGCAGTGATTGACTCTCCTATCTTCTCTGCTAACTGAGTAATGAGCATTGCTAACTCACCCACTGGCTGCTCGCTGTTACCTAGCACAGCCCCTTCGCTGATACCTGGCCTGGCCCGTTCTACGTAACGTGTGGAGGTGAACTGAGGAGTGCCAAATGTGGTCAGGTCTCTAGGTCCTGGTGCTCTGGTGTCTGGTTCCCCGCCCTCTAAGAGCTGCCCGAAACTCCTACCTACACCTAGCCGTAAACCCCCACCCACATCTAACTGGTACCCCCTCTCCATAGCACACTGGCGATCCAAAAGATCCTGATCAGCAATGTTACCCCCACCTATGTACGAACCACCCTCTGCCATGTTCCTACCTCTAACACTCAGATAAAATAAAAAATAAAATAAAAAAGTTAAAAGCTCAATTCATTTAAATAATTGAATCTAGAAATCACTAAGAGATTGAAACAATCACACACAATCAACAAATTCACCAATAGATTAATCACATATGCACATATCCAGTAGTTTACATCAATAGATTATTCACACGAGTCCTTCAATCACATCAACATTAACCTTTTTTCCTTTTTTTTTCTTTTTCGTGTGTTTTTCTTCCTTCAGTATATACAAATGTCCTGTTCACAAGCCCAGTCCATGGTAACCACAGCTATGACTGTCCAGTGTCCACACAGCTCAACTCCAGTCCACTGTAACATGAGCGTACAGTCTATAGAAATACCCGAGGACGTCTGGGGCTTGATGACGACAGCAGCCTCCCGCAGCGAGCAACTGATGTCACTGTCAGGATCCAGGAGGGTCACGGCACCAATGTAACGGGGGCAGTCCTATGCTGTTCTCTGCTGGTCAGCCTGCTGCACGCCCGTCACTCTCATCATTAGCTCTGCGTTGTGTTCTATTTTCGGTGGGGTCCCAGGTGTTGTGGGGGGCCCTCAGTCTCTCATCATCATCATCATCATCATCATGATCAAGGAAGGAGGGGGGACACACAGGACTCTATTTGGCTCACCTTGCCATTTATTTTGGTTTCAAACCCTTCGACAAACGTCCAGTCCTCCAGCGGGAGCGGTGTTTCTTACGGACGTGGGGGTCGAAGTTCAACCACTGCCCGGACTCTACTCGTGTGCGTTAGAAGGAGAAACCGTCCACGGGACTCCGATGTAAGAAAGGATAAACAAGTATTTTATCCCACAGCTTGCAGTATCTTCTTACAGGGATACTCAAGGTTACGTTCTCCTCAACCAGCAAAACTGTCCTACGGTAAGAAACACGCATGGCTCGGCTCGATCGCTGCTTGAGACTCCTCCCACAAAACAAAAATGGCCTCTCCCGCGTTCCCTCTTCCGTGTACCCACAAGACCTCTCTCTTAAAGCGACAGTACATGTATATGACGGTCGTTGGAAAACATACATAAAAGTAAATAATGACATAAAATAAAATGTAGTAAACACAAATAACAGCACACAGACAGGATTTGGTGATATTTCATACTCAAACAAAATAAAATAAAAACATTAATTTTAACCTGGTTACATGTGTTTCAATGGAAACCCATACATGAGCTTCTTCAAGGAAGCAAACTAAAACCATACACCTATTCTATAGAATTTCAGTCGATCCCCAGCCCTCCTCTCTTCCACCGTTTGTTGAATCAGCTTCCCCTTTTGATGTTTTTAAAAAGGTTTAGACTAGTTGTTCAGACCGATGTACTGGAGCGCATCTAGCTTATTACATGTAACAATTACCCCAGAGGGTGTCTTTAAGAAGGGATACTTCTTCACTGTGTCCTCAACGATCATTCCTTCTGCGATCTCCTTTTGCCTCCACGCGAAGGTTCGCTGCATTAGGTCGTGAACAATCGTTGTGTCTGGCTGTGCCTTGCTGTACTGCGTTTGTAGAACCTTCACATGACCAGCAATTGAAGTTGAATCTTCTCTAAGAACATCAAGTTTCTATTGACAAAACATGACATAACATAGCATGGAACAGAAAAACAAAACTCAGTTGACAATATGATCAATTACAGTCACTGACAGTGGATGAATGGGAGAGAGGGGAAAAGCACGGATACAAGGAGATAGAGGGAGACAGGAGAAAAGTTGACGAGGCGGGAAGCTCTACAGAGCCAGCTGGATGGACAGAAGTAAAGAGATGAAAGGCAGAAAAGTGTGGGAATGAGACTAACCGATCGTGGCTTGGTTCTCGGACAGGCGTTGGGACTCGCAGCGTCAGGTTGCTTGGACTTCTTTCCATGACCACACTTCTCCTTGATTCGTTTCACTTCATCACTTTGGACAAGCGGAGCACGTTCGGTCTTGAACTTGCGTTTCAGCGACATGTGCCATGTATGCTTATTCAAACAAAAAAAAAATCCAAATTAGTCATGAAAGCACTCACTTTATATGAACAAAGCTAGCCCCAGGCTTGCTCCCTTTATCTGTGTATAAGGAAAAGGTGAGTGCCCACATTGCTCATATTAAAAGGGGAACATCGGTATTTTTCAGCCTAGACCCTATTTTCTCATCCGGTTGAAAGTGAGGGACTGGGCTGGCACCAAAAAGGGAGGGAGGCTCCGGCCCCCTCTGTCGAAAATAACCGGTTTGTCGCATGAACTTCTGAGGTTAACTCGATGGACAAACGTCCTTGACGCATGCAATCTCCCCTTGCCCCTCCTCCCCCATGCCTCAACGATACCTCACGGTCCGTGAATTTTTTTTTTTAGCCTTAGGAAGCGTTTTTTGCTAACCTTCATCCACCTGGAACTACATTCCTGTTTTGAGGACTCTAAAATCTTACCTCGCCTTCAATTGGCATGAGGGTAGGTAGATAATGGCTGAATTTTTATTTTTTCACACTTTAATACACACCTATTGGTATTTAGGGTTAGGGTTAGTAATGTAATATTGTGGTGTTAGTTAAGCAAAGCTACTTACATAGCCATTTCCCTGAACATCCTTCAGGAATGGGTATTTCCAGATTAATGCCTGGGCGACCTTGACATATTCGGCGTGAGTTGGATACATAAATCACAGAACAGAAACAAGTAAGTAAATGCAGAATCGCTAATGAGGCAGTTGGCTATCATGAATACAAGCAATTGAAATGCAGAATACAGAGACCCTTGTCTCTCCACACAAAAACCTTGGAACAATACATAAACTATAGAATAAGCACCAAGTGAGAAGACATTACAAAAGAAGGCGTGGTTGCAGGGAGGTACTGCATTTCCGTATGCACCCCTGTTGCACCCTTCGGCCGAGTCTGCAATGATGTGCGCTCTGCTGAGGAAAATATACCGTAATCCTTTGCGGTCGACCCGCTGGCCAGTTGGTGCTGTTTGGTTGCCACGCTTCCGCCACAGTATGGTATGGTTGTGTATGAATGACTAAGACTAATCATATGTAAAGCGCTTTGAGCATTGGGAAAAGCGCTATATAAATGGAATTATTATTATTATTATATTATTATAATCATGTTAAACAAGACAACACACACACGCAAAACAAAGAATTCAGCCCGGAGTATTTACATGGTGTACATGGAAACAATCATGCAATGAGCTGATTATTTTGTGCCGGTATTGTGGCACTCTCTGGACCTCCTCTTTAGCATCCAGCTTCTTCTGAAGCTCTCTAGGGAATGGGGGGAGGAAAAAGACATCGGACAGTCTCCCAACAGCCGAAGAACTACAAAAAAAAAAGTCAGTTGATTATTGTAAGTATAATGATTTTCTTGGATTTCATTACCAGATTGGTTTAAACTAGATCAGACTGGGCTAGACTTGGATTTACTGGGATTCAGCCTGGGTTAAACAGGTGTGAGAGCTAAAGAAAAGTGCATGTGTGTTGCAATGTTACAGTTCAATGAAACTCAACGCTTGCCTTGTAGCGCCACCAAATTCCACCACTTGGAATTTTAGTGTGGTCAGCTCCTCTGCGGGAATCTCTTTTGTGGAGATGTCTGTGGAAATCTCTTCTGTAGGACTAAATAATATTACATTCTTAAATAATCTCTCTATCATCCTTCCATCAATATGATTGAAGTGCTGTGTGTGTGGGTAATCATCATGTCAGACAGCAACCAATTTTGAGTTATCAGAGCTCTATACATGTTTTCATTCTGTCAACACAATCAATTCAAATGGAACGTCTTTGTCCCATACTTTCGGAGGGCACTGTAGATATAACGTCTGAGGAGAATGAGTATCATGTCTTCATTGTTACTGAGCAGTCGTCACTGAATCGAGTCGCTAGCACACAACTACAGACTTTACACTAGCACTGTCTATACTTGTGAGTAGCCATTACAGGACACCCGCTACCTGGTTGTGTGTGGCTACTACTGGCTAGATGTGGGTGCAACAGACCCACCTCCTGTGTTGCGTTGTGTAGGACAGGCATTTCCATGTCCGAGCTCCTGCAACTGCCTTAGTATCTGGAGGAATCTAACCTGCTTCTTGAACGAGTCTTTAAATAGATGGCTGAGCATGGAGTCTGTTAAGCCCAGGTGCACCATCTCGCCGTCCACTTCATTTTCTATGGAATAAATAGCATATTGAATTTAATCATTACTCACACACAAATATTATATATATACAACAACTTGTTCTCTACAATTCAGAAATTCCCACACGCACACACAGCTTTTGAGACGCCCAATAACCTGGTGGGTTGACCAACATCTAAACCATACACTAATTACAATATGGTATTCATGACATCCCAAGTTGAGTTTCTCAATTTGACACCTCCGCACAGATAACGGAAAAGCACCTTGCGATGCAAAGTAGTGAGCAGAATGGTTCAATTCCCACAACACACCATGTCTGATGGGGCCCTAAAGTGAGCTAGCTAATTATTCTCATCAAGGTGAGGCACTGTACAATATTCAGGGTGTGATTTTTCATTTAAAATATGCTCAAAGAGAGCAGTGGGAGGAGGCACAAGCAGTGGCATGGGCACCCTTCTACTTGAAGGTACATAATCAGTACCTCACAGGGTGTCTAGCTACCCAAAAGGTACTTTTGAGTACCCCATGGGAACAGCGTTGGACCTTTGATGGTACATTTGTGAAATTTGTACCTTAGAGATCCGAATTGTACCTGCACTACACGAACGACATGCCAAACGCGGGAACTCCACACGACAAAGACGCCATCTTAGATAACGTTAATCTTACACAGCCCCACGTGCACAAATAGAATCGAACATCGTCCAACAACTTCAGCATACAAATGGTTTTTTTTTTACGTTACATTACACCTCACGCTAGCTATGTTTTATTATCTGTGGACCTTCGGCAATTGTGTGCATCAATTTCACTCAACTTTTTAGCTCTGCGTAGAACACGACATCAACGTCATCAACATCAGCACATGCTAACTAATTTGTTGAGTCACGCACTAGCACCCACTAGCTGCAATGAAAACAACGTGTAAAGTTAGCTAGCTAGCTAGCTAAGAAAACACTACCAAGAGATGAATTTAAGAATTATGTGGTTAGCCCACACTGAGATGCTATAATGAATCCTCACAGTACCTTAGTGTAAGCTAACCAGTTAACTAACGTAAGCTAGCTAGCTCAAGTTAGCTAGCGTCCAGGTATCAAAGCTCGGACAAAATATGAGCGAAAACGGCCAGAAAAGCACATTCAATTCAATCAAATATATTTTAACCCGCGTGGTTTTCGTGGATGTTTGTCATATTACAGCTAGATACTAGCTAGCTTAACTAACAATCCTCTAGGTGGCCTATAGCTAGCTAGGCCCAAGCTGCGTGTCGCTTTTAGTTAGCTAGCTAGCTAACGTATCCAAACTCGTAATTTTCTTCAAGTGAACACAGATAAACGACTGCGCCGGCATTTTGCACTTTAAATAGTTGTATCCAAGGCCGGACAACGCTTTTCTGACTAGCTATCTTGTTAACTAGGTAGCTAGCTAGCTACCGGTAGCCAAATAACGTTAACTAGCTTAGCGGACGACAAGTGTTAGCTTAACGTTAGCTAGCGGGCCATCGTTCAAATTCGCTCACGCTAGCTAACATTAGCTAGCTATGTTTAACAACACTCACCTCTGAATCTTTGCGCTTCTTCGTCTGAAATAGTTAATCCACCTTCTATCACCTTTTGGATTACCTCATCAGAGGACAAAGTTGCGAGGGACCGAGCCATTGCAGGACGCAGCACCTCAGGGCAGGTCTGCTGCGTTCAAGCATGACTGGCAGTTCTCAATGTCATTTCACGGAGAATGAGAGGGAGACTGGTGACACGATGCATAAAGAGGCAGCTGAGAGGGAAATGATCTATCGACTAAAACAGCGTCAACGTCAATCAGCGCCCCCTATAGGATGGGACAGAAACGGGAGGACTCAGTGCAATTCCTTTGGGTTAGACAATGTCAGAAATGGAATCTCCTTAAGTTGTATGAATGATCATCCTTCATGTTTTTTGGTTTGTTTTTCTTTATGATATGGACTCACTGAATGTACGTGATGTATCTTACTGTATTGTGCACTGTACTGCTGTGGACCACACGTTACTGCTGTGGTGGATCATTCCACATGTTTCCTGATAGTGTGTATACATTTTCCATTGAGCTCTATATAACATATTTTCTGGTTCAGAGCCAATCTACATGCGTCTGTGATTTTTTTCTTAACCAATCAGCACTTTTTCTCTCATTACTAAACTGCAACGATGATCACCGATCAAAATTAAATCTAAATTATTTTTCACGTTTTTACTGAATTAACATGCCAAACTCGTGTAGATTAGGTTATGCCAAATTCAGACTAGTGACGAACACACTGCGGTCAAACACAAAAAGTAGCTCAACGGCTGCCTGAGCCTCATTATGGGTGGACCTTTGTGATGACGGTAGCCAGTATCTCCCTGTAAGTTTGAATTGTATGGGCCGGCATACGCTGAAGAAGGTACTCATTTGTACACTGGGAACAAGTTTGTATCTTTAACGGTACATTTGTGAATTTGTACCTAAAACTAACTTAATTGTACCCTCACTGTACCTTTATTCCCGAGAGTACTTAGAAATGGTACCATATGAGCCTACCCCAGTGGATTGTGTACCTTTTCACATGAAAAGGGTACTTAATAGTACCCCAGGTTACTTGAAAGGTACGTATTTAGTACCCACAGGAAATTTACCCTTTTATTTGAAAAAGCACATAATGGTACCATACCGGATTTGTACCCTATGGGTACCGAAATACTACCCTGGGCCACAATAGGACCTTTGATGGTACATTTGTGAAATTTGTACCTTGGAGCACTGAATTAGTACCTATCATCCATGACATGTACCTTTTCAAAGGGTACTCATGAGTACCTTAAGCGAATGTGTACCCTTTTCCTTATAAAGGTACTCATTTGGTCTCCGATGAAAACATATTTGTTCCTTTAATGATACATTTGTTAAATTTGTACCCAAATGAACTTCAATGTACCCTCACTGTACCTTTATTTCTGAGAGTGTACACACACGCATGCACTTACACACAAAAACAGACTTGCACACACACATACAAACAGACATGCACACACACACGCACACACACAAAGATACACGCACACAGACATGCACATACACAATCGCACACACAGACATGCACGCATAAAATCACGCACACAGACTGTTGTGGATTTTCCTTTATCCTTAAACAGGCTCTTGTCCCGGCAACCCCTGGGGAGAATAATCACCGCACAAATATTGGAGCAAACAGAGAATCTTTAACGCATCTGCAGATGGAGAGACATAAGGCCACACAGAGGTTCGTCTGTGTGGATATGCTCTGCCTCTGGGCTGGAGGTAGTGGTATTTTATAGAATAGTCCATCGCGTCATACCCTATGTTTCCTGCATTAACTAAGGTGTCGTCTTACAAAGGTATGCAGGAAACCATCTGAGTTAATCATGTTCTGTGCCTGGTGAGTGTCTGTATGTCCATTACTCTTATCTTTGCTGTCCCAGTGTCTGGGATGTGGCAAAGGGGAAGCAATCATGATAAAGTGGCTATGTGACCCCATGGGGGCACGCATGAGAACAATGGGTATGTGTGTCTGCATTGAGTGAGAAGTTTCATACACATGGAGAAGCGGAAAACTAAAGAGTACATACGGAGTGCACATGGAGTACATTTTGTACTCCACAATTCCCCCCTTTTCTTCATCATTGAACACTAAGAGTAATAGGTAACATGGAAATAATGGAAATCAGCACACATAACATGTATATACAGGAATGATAAACGGACATCAGAACAACCGGAATGGAAAGGATTAACCAGTGTTCGTCATAAAGTATCATTCAGACGGGGGAGTCGCTGTCATCGGAGGAGGTGTAGGAGGATTCAGAACCATTGTTTCTGTGGGGGGGGGGGGAGAGCAATGGTGGAGAGGGGGAAGATGCGTGGGGTGATTTTGTCCCACCCAGATGACGTGATCTGTCGTCCTGGACGGGACAGGGTGATGTCAGGGGTGGGACTGCAGAGTAGTAAGATTGTCCAGGCTAGGAGGATGCCCGCTACTGTCAAACATGTGGCAAGAAGAAACAAGCATAAAACAAGCCGTTGTTCTCATAACTGCCGAAAGGGGTTCCTAGGGCTCAATAGGCTAGGGCTGAAGGGGCCCCATGGAGCCCGTTGCTTCTTGACTCGATGTTGAGTCTGACACTGGGGAACTGGATTGGTTTGAGGGTTCTGCATTCTCTCCTTCAGGGTCAGCAACAGAGCTGTCATCTGTTGGAGCTGGGACTGGTCTGCAATGGGTGGCGTGTATCCACATGGCTCTTTCAGCAACCTTGACGGCCGTCTGCGTCATCAACAACACCTGGAATGAACCCGCCCATCTGTTGGACCGCCAGGTCTTTCTCCGGAAACACCGGATGATGACCCAGTCACCGGGGAGGTAGGAATGGAGAACCTTCTCAGCTGGGGTTGGAAGAGCAGCTGCCACCTGTTTGGGAGACTTGGGAGAGAGCAGGGGAGAGATTACAGCAGTGCTGTAGCATATCACGCTCGTAAAGAGCAGTTTGAGGAAGAGCTCCCAGCGCAGGGCCCGTTCCCATGGTCGGAGGCCGTCCCATTAGAATCTCAAAAGGACTAAGCCCTGCTCTGGAGTGTCTTTGTCGAATGCACATGTACATACGTACCGGAACAAATAAGAAACTGTCTCTTTTGCCAGAGAGCACCAAAGTCATGTACCACGCCGAAAGCGTAGCGTGAATCCGTGTAGATGGTGACAGACCAGCCAGCCGCCAGCTCGCAGGCCGCAGAGAGGGTCGTGAGTTCAGCAGCCTGTGCAGAGAGGTGAGAGGGCAACGAGCCGGAAGCAAGACAAGCGGAGGCAGATTAAACGACCCAACCAACCTGACATTGGCCGGTGCTAGGACAGCGGGAAGCCGACCCATCCACAAAAAGGACAACGTCAGGGTTGGCAAGAGGAGTGGAGCTGAGATCAGGCTGAGGTGAACAAACAGCAGAGACAGCTGCAACGCAGTCGTGTGGTTCACCATCGTCTGGTGAGGGAAGAAGGGTGGCGGGGTTATGGACAGTGCAACGTTTGACAGTGATGTTGGGCATGTCAAGGAGCACAGTGTTGTAACGTAGCCACCGGGCTGCGGACAGCTGTGACGTTTTCTGTTCAAGTAGGAGGAGCGAGACAGCATGGGAAACTTGAGACATAAGGGTGTAGGGATGGGGGACGCAGGGCGTGTGGGCCCTGACAGCTGCATTTACTGCCTGAAGGTCTTCAACGAACCTCCATTCAGTGGGCTGTCCGGGTGGGCATATCTTCTTCACGGGAAAGATGGGAGTGGAAACCGGGGAGGTGGGGCAAGGGACAATTATGCCCTTGTCACGCAAGGCATTGGATATAGGGCGGATGCCATTAACCGCTTCCGATTTCAAAGGGTACTGATGTTGGTGGGGACGGAAGTCAGATTTCGGGGTAATGATGACGGGCTCACAATTACGTATGAGACCTATATCATATTTCCCATCAGCCCAAAGATGGGAGGGGATGTTGTGAAGCTCCGGACCAAGTGCAGTGTGTGTGTGTGCCAGTGCATGGGCCTCAGTCACTGACAGTGAGGTGGAGGAAAGAGCCAACATTCGTGGCGTCACCGTAACGGTGGCGCTGACGTCTACCCAGTTTTATTTTAGTGAGGGGGACCAGTCGCGTGAAGAGTCGGCGGGAAGCCAATCTGACGCCAGAGAAGCTTGTCGCGTGAGTGGACCCGTATCTTTTCACTGGGAACCCCGTGGTTTTACCAAGGAGACGTGCGGGACCGAGTCATCAACCAAAAACAGCGCAGTTTGGTCAGTGTCTAATGTACATGTGACGAAACCCCATTTTGATGACCAATAGAAACGTCGTAATTCAAATCCCTGCTCTAGTTTTCCTGGCTGCGCCAGCGCTGTTCATAGTTTGAGTCGAATGTGAGGGTGACATGAGCGGTGCAGTGTAGGTTGTCCGCTGTCATGTAGGTCGATGCGTCCCCTGTTGTGGTGTGTGAGCAAGGGAGCAGAGCCACTGTGTGTATTGGGAGGCGGTAGGAGCCCACATGTAGACCCGTAGAGGGAGGGCGGGGTTATGTGTATGCAAAAAAATATTCGCTGCTGGTAACGAAGTGATGTACAGCCCTGCCATCTCTATCCAGCAAATTAAATGGGCAGTTATCAGAAATTAAAACAGGCAATTTTGTTGATGAGCTGTCATCCAGGCATACAAGCGCACAGGAATGGATAATGGCTCCGTGACACACGTACCACTCGCAACAGTGGAGAGGACCGTTTGGCCGCTCCGTGTTAACCGTGGCCGGCCGATAGGCGGTTCTCACCACCGTTCGTGTGGCTCCCGTGTCTAACAAGAAAGGCAGCTCAGCATTTGCAAGACGCAAGGTTATCATTGGCAGTTTTCGGAAAGCTAGCTCATGAGATACATACTGTCCAAGTGGGGAAGCTAACAGCAAAGCAGAGTCTTCATTGCAAATCAGTGTATTTGGTTGTGTCTGTGCATTCATACGACCTGATGTGGCAGCAGATGTGTCCAGGACCCCCTCCTCCTCCTCCCGTGTCACCTGTCAGTCCGAACCCCGGTATGAGCCTCCCCGTGGGGCCCACTGGTTGTGAGGTCCGTTGCTCCATCCTCGGCCTCTTCCGCGCCTTTGGTTGATGCCCTTGACGGAGTGGACAGTCTTCAGCCCAGTGACCGGGCTGGCCACATGTGAAGCAGCAGTCGTCACCCGGTTGGGGGCCGCTGGGCTGGGCGTGTTGTCACGGGTTCTGACATCGTGAACGGTCCCCGGGTCTGTCCTGTTGCACAGGTTAGTAGGGTGAAGGAAGCCGCTGCGGCACCATGGAGGAGAGAGAGAGAGGTGCGATGTTTGTCCTGAGCCTGCCTTGCCTTCTGTTCTTCTTCCTTTTTCTGCATTTGATCGTGGGCATGATCAGCATGTCTCAGCAAGTCTTCCAGTCGTCTCTTTCCGTATCCTACGCAGTGTGTTTCTATGGCTTTCCTAACTCCGTCCTGCAGGCCGGCCAGGAAATGTTTGCAGAGGTGAGTTTCCCATTGGCCCCTGGCCGTGGACGGGGGAGAGGGAATTGGTGGCGGTTGGGGCGTTGGTGGTGTCAGACGGGGTGTCGGTGGTGGTCCCAGGATCGGTCTCATGGCGCCGCGTTGTTGGACAGGTTGTTGGACGCACCCGGAGTCGTCAGAGGGGTGTCCCAGAGACATCGCTATTGGCTGCGGATATAAGGAAGACAAAAGGAGAGAGAGAGGCTGGCTGCCATGTGAGTATGGCGGAGGGGTGGATGTCAGAGATGGATTAGGAGAGGTGTGTGAGAACGGGTCTTTGGTTGATACGTGAGCTGTCGTATCTCTGTCTTTGTCCGAGTCGTCGCTGCGCGTCATAGTCCTCTGTAGCCTTTTTCTTTCCCTACTTTCACACTCTTTCTCCCACATTCCCAAAATTCTTTCTTGCTCTGCCATATACTCTAACCATGTTGTAGGAATCTTTTTCCTTTCTAAGACCTTCGCTTTTCCCTTTTCCATGGACTGTCGGACTTTCATTAGTTTATTCTTGCTCAAAGTTCCTTCAATAGGAAATCCATGACCTGTATCCAGTCTAAAACATATTTTACCGAGTCTTCACCATATTTCCTTATCAATCATTATCTGATAGATCGGACCCTCCATATCTGTCGGGGGCGGTTTACTGCCCTTGTTTCCCTTTTATTTTCTTTTTTTCCCCTCAAAATTCACTTAATCCTACCAAATGACCACTTCTATTAGTGCGAGACCGAAGGTGAACAGCCGCTCAATTGTCAGTGCACGACCTCATCTGGTTTCAATAGTACGCGTTTTAAATGATCATTTTATCCTTTAAATAATTCTGCTTACCCGTGCTATGAATCTCCCAGGGTTTTGCTGAGGTATCTCAGCGACACCGACCAAACGGACCACCCGCCTCTCCCTTTCTTCTTCTCAAACCTGGTGAGGTTATTGGGAGATCGGTGACTATGTTCTTGTCCCGAGATGATCAGTCAGCCGGTTGTCCGTCTGGCGGGGCGAAGTGAGATCCCGCTTCTGACACCAAATTGTTGTGGATTTTCCTTTATCGTTTTAATGGGCTCTTGCCCCAGCAACCTCTGGGGAGAATAATCATCGGACAGATATTGAAGCAAACAGAGAATCTTTAATGCATCTGCAGATGGAGAGACATAAGGCCACACAGAGGTTCGTCTGTGAGGATATGATCTGCCTCTGAGCTGGAGATAGTGGTTTTTTATAGAACAGTCCGTCGCGTCATACACTATGTTTCCTGCGTCAACTAAGGTGTAATCTTACAAAGGAATGAAGGAAACATCTACGTTAATCATGTTCTGTGCCTCGTGAGTGTCTGTACGCCTGTTGCACTTGTCTTTTGCTGTACCTGGCCGTTCCTGGGATGCGGCAACGGGGAGGCAAGCATAGTAACAGTTGCTATG
This sequence comes from Lampris incognitus, assembly GCF_029633865.1. NCBI lineage: Eukaryota > Metazoa > Chordata > Actinopteri > Lampriformes > Lampridae > Lampris > Lampris incognitus. Next base: position 109,481 of record NW_026611338.1, read on the forward strand.
TGGCCCCATGGAAGGTACGCATGAGAACAATGGTTATGTGTGTCTGCAGTGAGTGAGAAGTTTCATACACACAGACAAGTGGAAAACTACAGAGTACATACGGAGTGCATATGGAGAACATTTTGTACTCCACATACATCACCAACATCCTGCTCAGCTCTCCCCTTCTCAGCCTCCTCCTGCTCAGCTGCACCACTCTCCTCTCAGAGCCTCACCGCAGCCACATCGTGATGACACGACTGGTACGAATGACATTGCGAGCTACTTGGTGCGCCGAGAGCTTGTGAATTCCGGTCTCATCCAGTTCAACGAGCGCCCAGAAAAGTATTAGGCATGGAAGTCCTCTTTCTTCAACGCCATTGAAGGACTGAACTTAACTGCCAGCGAGGAGCTCGACCTCTTGACAAAGTCGTTAGGAAAAGAGTTCTCAGAGCACGTTACAAGGATTCGCTATGTGCACGTCGCCGACCCTGTAGTGGGCCTACAACATGTCTGGGAACGCCTAGAAGAGTGCTCCCCTGAAGTGATCGAGAGAGCGCTCTTCGAGAGGATAGAGAACTTTCCAAAAATCTCTCAGAAAGACCCCGTAAAGTTGAGGGAACTGGGAGACCTGCTGATGGAGTTAGACTCTGCTAAGTGTGAGGGCTACCTGCCGGGGCTCTCGTACCTGGACACCGGCAGGGGTGTCAACCCGATCGTTGAGAAGCTGCCACACAGTCTACAAGAGAGGTGGATAACTAAGGGTTCCCAGTACAAAGAGCAGCACCATGCCCGCCCCCCATTCACCTTCTTCGCAGACTTCCTCTGCAGCGAGGCACACAGAAGAAACGACCCCAGCTTTACTCTCCCTTCAGCTCCCTCGAAAACGTCAGACAAGTCCTCCACAGGGTTCTCAAAACATGAGCGATCAGAAAAGGAATTCGAGCAGCATGCCTGGCGACAAAGGGAAACAATGCCCCATCCATCAGAAGCGCCATCCTCTAAAGAAATGTCGGGGTTTTCGAAGCAAGTCTCTTGAGGAGCGCAAAGCCTTTCTGAATGAGAATGGTGCCTGCTACAGGTGTTGCTCCTCCACAACTCACTTGGCGAAGAACTGTAAGGCAACTTTGAAGTGCAGCGAATGTGAGAGCGATGACCACATAGCGGCGCTCCACCCTGGACCTCCTCCACGGGACAAAAGAGACAAGGACCCGACCTCAGAGCATGGCGGGGAGAGTGAAGAGGAGGCGCCTCCACCAGCAGTCACCTCTAAATGCACAGCACACCCAGACAGAGCTAGTAACGTCTACATTGTCCTGGACGACCAGAGCAACAGATCTCTGGCGAGGTCTGATTTCTTCTACCTCATCCAAATCAGAGGTTCAGACTCACCGCACACCCTGCGTACATGTGCAGGAGTCACCGAGACATCTGGAAGAAGAGCCACAGGGTTCTTGGCGGAGTCGTTGGATGGAAAAAACAAGTGTGCTGCTTCCAACACTCATTGAGTGCAACCATATGCCTGACGATCGGTCAGAAATCCCGACCCCAGAAGCTGCACAGCACCACAGCCACCTGAAGTCCATCGCTCGCAGAATCCCTCGCCTGGACCCTGAAGCCCAGATCCTGATACTTCTGGGACGCCACATCCTTCAGGTCCACAAAGTCAGGGAGCAACGCAATGGTCCTCCCAGCGCCCCCTATGCCCAACGTCTAGACCTGGGTTGGGTGGTTATAGGGGACGTGTGCCTGGGTTCAGCCCACAAGCCAGCAGCTGTGACTCCCTATCGCACCAGCGTGCTCGAAAACGGAAGGCCGTCTCTCCTCACTCCGTGCCCCAACCGTCTCCAGGTCAAGGAAATGTTCCTCCTTACAGCATCAAACATGACACCCCAGTCCCTGATGACGACAAAGTGCGGCTTTCCATCGAAGATCGTCTGTTCCTGGAGTTCATGGACAGAGAGATGGTGATGGACGACACCAACAGCTGGGTGGCGCCTCTCCCATTCCGATCCCCTCGTCGACGGCTCCCTTACAATCGAGACCAAGCTGTCAGCAGACTTACCTCTCCCCGCCGCACCCTGGAAAGAAAGCCTAAGATGAAAGCCGACTTCGTCACACCTTCATGCAAAACATCTTTGATCGCGACCAGGCTGAGTTGGCCCCACCACTACCGGAGGGAAGTGAGTGCTGGTACTTACTTATCTTCGGCGTCTACCACCCTCAAAAGCCAGACAAGATCAGGGTTGTCTTCGATTCCAGCGCTCAACATCACGGCATCTCCCTGAACGATGTGCGTGCTACTTACCGGCCCGGATCTGAACAACAGCTTGCTGGGAGTCTTGCTGCGCTCCCGAAGAGAAACAGTGGCTGTCATAGCGGACATCGAGCAGATGATTCACAGCTTCGTCGTTCGAGAAGACAACAGAGATTTCTTGTGTTTCCTCTGGTTCAACAACAACGACCCCAACCGAGAGATTGCCGAGTATCGCATGAAAGTCCACGTATTCGGCAACTCACCATCCCCAGCTGTCGCCATCTATGGACTTCACCGAGCAGCAGAACACAGCTCCAGGGAACACGGAATGGATGCCAAGCACTTAGTGGAACGCGACTTCTACGTCGACGACGGCCTCGCTCTGGCTGGGTTGCGTCCCGAGGGGCAGCCGTGAGTAGAGGGAGGAGTCGTTGGCAGCTTGACTGGAGGTGGCCACTTGCTGTGTATTTAGTATAGCAGCACACTCAGCTGCTCCCTCAACCTGTAGTGCGATGGTAATTGCTCTGGACAGCAGCAGATCGTCTTTTTCCAGCAGGAGAGTCTCACGCACCTTTGCGTTGTTGGTGTGTTCGATTAGCTGGTCGCGAACCATCTCGTCCTGAAGCGCGCCAAACTTGCATGAGCTAGCTAGCCCTCGCAAATTAGCTACGTACTGCCGCACAGACTCACCAGGCAGTTGGTGTCGCTGACGGAATATAAATCGCCGAAGGAGGGCACTCTGTGGAGCAGCGAAATGGGTGCTCATAAGTCCCACAGCTTCGTCAAAGTTTGTGACGTTCCCCAGAGTCCCGAGCACACGATGACCCTCTGCTCCCAAGCAGTGTAGCAACAGAGCCGTCTTCCTAGCCTGGCTCACGTCGTCGAGCCCTGAGGCGATGATGTAATTTTCAAAACTATGTAGCCAGCGAGTCCATGGTACCGGAGGCTCGCCAGGTAACGCCAGGAAGGGGGCAGGTGGTGGGAGAGAGATATCAGCCATCCTCGTCGCCAATATTGTATTGAGAAATCACGTCAGGACACAGCGCTGTCGCTCGACACAACCTCTACGTTGCATTCTTTATTTAGACTGACACAGCATCACAGGCAGACCCGATCAAACAACCCAGAGCCCGCAGGCATCACCAAGCGATCCCAGCACAATAGAACAGCACCAAATCAAATGCAGCACTGTCGATGTGTGCAGACATAACAAGGGGCTTACCAGCGTTTCCCATTGGAAGTAACAACCCCTTTCAGCCCGCGATTTAGCAAACACCGTTCACATGTGTCGCACCGGGCATTCATGCAGCATAAGCCTCGGTTTGTAGCTAAGAGCCGTTCACAATGTGCTGCACGAGGCCTACCTACACATGTAGCCTGAGCCTCGAATGTTGCTAGTGCTAGCTAACGTTAGCTAGTACAAGAAGTGAATCTCTTGTGCTGCTTAGCTTACGGGTGCTTAATAGTGACGAGCATAATCGTTCAATAAACATTAGGCTCACATGCATCGAAACTGACGATATTAAATGATTCCAAGTAGAAAATTCAACAAGCCAACTAGCTAGATAGCATTTGCCTTGGCGTGGGACTGACAAGCTAGCATAAGCTAACGTGAGCTAGTGAAAATTCGCACACATTAAAATGTATCTGGATGTAACGTTACATGTATATAGACATCTCCGATATCGTTATGCAAGCAGGTGAGCGGCTAACGTTAAACCGGAATTAAGCAAGCGAGACTGTGTGGCTAGCTAGAATTAGCAGGCCCCGTTTATAGCAGCTAGCAGCAGGTCTGTCTTCTAACGTCAGGCGTAGCCAATCGCTCGGTTGGTTGTCGGTGTGATAACGTGGCAATATTCGCTAACTTTTTAAAAAAAATAATATTCGCTAACTAACGTTAGCTAGCTTATGCTAGCTAGTCGTTTCCTAGCCAGGCTAGCTAGCTATGAACGTATAAACTGCCGTGCGATAACGTTATAATTAGCTTTAATCAGTCACTTAAAAATCACACCCGAGTGTGCCAAAATGTTACAAAAACATGTCGATATTAAATGTTTACTGGGGTTTTTCGCGCTTCGGCTCACTTCTTACCGAGAAATTGGCACTTGGCACAAGTTGGCCGTAAACTTGACTTCTCCTCAGGGCTCCAAGCAGTGAAAAGAAAAATGGCATAAAATCAAGAGATTTTGAGAACCAAAGTTTGGCTACGTCAGTAGTCACGTGACATACTGGATGGAAAAATAGTCTTTGGTTTTAAGTCAGTCAAATACATTGAACCAATGAGGCCCTGATTTCCATTGAATTAAAGGGATTTTAATACATATATAGACCCAAAATATCATAAATACAATTATATCGGGTCCAATCAAATAAAAAACACGCTTTAATTGAATGGCAGCATATGATCACTTTTTACTGTGTGGATGCAAACAGTGAAACTTATGTAACCCCTTTTTCACTGGCGGGTGAAGTAATACTTGGGGTAGTATTGGTCGAGGATCAATGACCACACCGGGTTATAGAACTCAGGTTTAATCGTGGCTCAGTAGGCAGACGTAATAACCATACGTGGTAGTGGTGTAACCATAATAACAGTCCGGGTAGTACATAACACCTAGTGTAGTTCCAGTGGATATACATGGCGTTATATCACTACAACCAGCTGCACTGATGTTTGCTCGGGAGCTACAGACGCCTGTGGATCTGGTCTTTGGCAAGCCGCCAAACCCGCCAGTACGAGTGCCGCCGGGCCAGGACTATGTAGACGCACTACAGGACCGGATGGAGGCTCCTCATCAGCTGGCTCCAGAGAATATGGCTTCTGCAGGGGAAAGGCAGAAGAGAGCCTATGATGTACGTTGCCACCGCAAAGAGTACCAGCAGGGGGGCAACGTATGGGTGTATAACCCACGGCGAACGAAGGGACGGTCCCCAAAGCTGAACAGCAACTGGGAGGGGCCCTGCCTCATCCTGAAGAGGATCTCAGAGGTCATCTATAGAGTGAAGCTCCACAGCCGCCCTCGGATAGTCATCCTTCACCAAGATCGCCTCGCACCTTACTTAGTACAGACCAGGCTACCGGGGTCCAGGGATGGGGTAAGGACACTGCTGGATCAAAGCCAACCTCCCTGGATGTCAGCAAGGAGCTACCATTAGAGCACCTTGTTTTGGGCCAGGGAGGGGGCGGGGACACTGGGTTTACAGAGCTGCCCTCCCTGGCCACGAATGGAAACAGCGGTGACGTCGACGGTGGGGGCTCAGACCCAGCGGATGCAGAGCCGCCCCCGACATCCATCAGCAGCCCGCGGCAAGGAGCAGCCCGGGATGGGAGAGGTGCTCGGCGGAAGAAACCCTCATGGTGGATGGACCCATCCACATGGGATTTGGGTTAGGCCAACGGGACGTTGGTCTTTCAAGGAAGGAGGCAGTGTGGCGAATTCAACTAGAGTGTTCCTGCTCCAAGTTCATTTGCATGTTACCCACGATGCAACTGAAATGTCGATGTTTTGGTTATGTTGTGGGCTATTGAACACGTTAAAAACGGGCATATCTGTTACAGATAGCGGGGATGTGGTGCAAGGTGATGGGGACGTTACGAGAGAAGTTGATTAGACAACATGCTATTTCCCACCATGAGGGTAAAGAGTAGGCAAATAGATAAGTTCGCTTCTGTGGCCAAGAAAAGAATCAAGCTGAGACCAAAACGAATTTGTGACTGTTATGACTAGCTTGGCTTGCGGTCATTAAAAGCTTGCTTGTTAACTCTGAAAGGTTTGCTGAGAAGTCCATTATTTGATCACGTCAAAATATCATCATGTTAATTTTATGTCAACCCATTTGGCCCCGTTACACTGGGAGGAGCCATTACATATGAAGCTCCTGCCCCCCAAAAAAAACAAACAAAAACAAAACAAAAATAAAAAATGATGTCAGTCATTTATTTGCGACTGTTGTGCGGACTGTGTGTGTTGAGCAGCGACCCCCGGTACACCCTTGTTACAGTCGTTTTTGCTGACCCGGAAGTTGTACTGTCAAGCAAGCGCCACAAAAGAAACGCGCGCGGACAGCCTGGACACGGCAGCACTGGCACATCCTACAAGATTAATAAAGTGTGAGTATTAATCATATACGTTTTGATGCAAGCTGTGCCTTGCCCCTTTAAGGAGAGGGCTTAGTGGGTATTGTGTGTGTGTGGGGGGGGGAGGTGATGTAGACGCAGCCGTGTGTGTGTGTGTGTGTGTGTGTCTGTGTATTTTCTGTTTGTAGCCGCAGCCGCGGAGACGCTAGTTTGCCGACAGATAGGAAGGTAGCCACCGTTACCAGTGATGATTGTATGCATCACAGGGAGGGAGGGAGGCTGCCGTGTGTTAAATGGGACTGCAGTGCAGTGCAGTGGCCGGCCCGTTCTCCACCGCAGAGTTGGTCCGGACTCTTTATGAAGTTGTTACCAGCTACGAGCCAGGCAAAGCTAAATAGACTAGCGAGACACCCACCGGAGGCTTCCAACTACGGTTCGGAGCCGCGACGCTGGAGAGGTAACAGTACTAGACGTGCTGCTGCACTAGACGTTTTGTTGTTTTGTTGTGTTAAGTTACAAGTAAAGCTGAGCGTCGCTGTGTAAGTTAGCTTTTACCTAATCAACGTTAGCCAACTTGCTAAGTAGGCTGTTGCTCTGCGTGCGCGTTTTCATTTTTGGGGTAGCATGCGGCGATAGCTTTTGTTAAAAAGCATGCTAATTTGCCCTGGGAATCAGTGGAGGCTGATGGAAGTGCCCCATTTGTATCTTAACTGTCATCTTCTTCTCTCTATAGACACTGTGGGACCTGAGTAGGACCCAAACAGACCTCACCAGCGATGCAGTCCCAGGTAGACCAGTATAGTATGGTCTATAATAGCAGATCATGATCCAGCTCAAGGTTATTGTAGTTCACTAAAACTGAACTAAAACCAGGTGTGAAAAGAGAAGAAAAAAAAAAACGTTTCAGTTCACTGAAATAAAAATAAAACTTGACTTTAGAGGAGCAAGAAGAGGAAGTGAGTGAAGGCAGAGCCGAAGATCAAATGGTGGAAGTTGAAGAAGGAAAACTGTTGTGTGGAGTTCAGGCAGGGGTTAAGACAGGCACTGGGTGGATAGTGGAGAGTTGCCGGACGGCTGGGCAACCACTGCAGAAATAGTGAGGGAGACAGCTAGGAAGGTACTTGGTGTGTCGGCAGGACAGAGGAAGGAAGACAAGGAGACTTGGTGGTGGAGTGAGGACGTACAGCAAAGTATACAGAAGAAGAGGTTGGCAAAGAAGAAATGGGATAGTCAGAGAGATGAAGAAAGTAGACAGGAGTACAAGGAGACACAGCGTAAAGCTAAGAGAGGTGGCAAAGGCAAAAGGCGTATGGTGAGTTGTATGACAGGTTAGACACTAAGGAAGGAGAAAAGGACTTGTACCGATTGGCTTGACAGAGGGACCGAGCTGCAAAGGATGTGCAGCAGCTTAGGGTGATGAAGGATAGAGATGGAAATGTGCTGACGAGCGAAGAGAGTGTGCTGAGAAGGTGGAAGGAGTACATTGGGGGGCTGATGAATGAAGAAAATAAGAGAGAGAGAGCAGGTTGGATGATGTGGGGATAGTGAATCAGGAAGTGCAGTGGATTAGCAAGGAGGACGTGAGGGCAGCTATGAAGAGGATGAAGAGTGGCAAGGCAGTTGGTCCTGATGACATACCTGTGGAGGCATGGAGATGTTTAGGAGAGATGGCAGTGGGGTTTTTAACTAGATTGTTTAACTCAATCTTGGAAAGGGAGAGGATGCCTGAGGAGTGGAGAAGAAGCATACCAGTACCGATTTTCAAGAACCAGGGCGATGTGCAGAACTGTAGCAACTACAGAGGTATAAAGTTGATCAGCCACAGCATGAAGATTTGGGAAAGAGTAATCGAAGCTAGGTTAAGAGGAGGAGAGGTGACGATTAGCGAGCGGCAGTATGGTTTCATGCCACGAAAGAGCACCACAGATGCGATGTTTGCTTTGAGAGTGTTGATGGAGAAGTATAGAGAAGGCCAGAAGGAGTTACATTGTGTCTTTGTAGATTTAGAGAACGCATAAGCCAGGGCGCCGAGAGAGGAGATGTGGTATTGTATGAGGAAGCCGGGAGTTGCCGAGAAGTATGTAGGAGTGGTGCAGGATATGCACGTGGAAGTGTGACAGTGGCGAGGTGACAGATGGGTTCAAGGTGGAGGTGGGATTACATCAAGGATCGGCTCTGAGCCCCTTCTTGTTTGCAATGGTGATGGACAGGTTGACGGATGAGATCAGGCAGGAGTCTCCATGGACGATGATGTTCGCGGATGACATTGTGATCTGTAGCGAGAGTAGGGTGCAGGTGGAGGAGAGCCTGGAGATGTGGAGGTATGCACTGGAGAGAAGAGGAATGAAAGTCAGTAGGAGCAAGACGGAATACCTGTGTGTGAAAGAGAGGGAAGACAGTGGAATGGTCAGGAGTGGAGGTGACGAAGGCATTTGACTTTAAATACTTGGGGTCAACAGTCCAAAGTAACGGGGAGTGCAGGAGAGAGGTGAAGAAGAGAGTGCAGGTAGGGCGGAGAAGAGTGTCAGGAGTGATTTGCGACAGAAGGGTGCCAGCAAGTGTTAAAGGGAAGGTTTACAAGATGGTTGTGAGACCAGCTACGTTGTATGGTTTGGAGACAGTGGCACTGACGAAAAGACAGCAGGAGGCGGAGCTGGAGGTGGCAGAGTTGAAGACGCTAAGGTTTTCACTGGGAGTGACGAAGAAGCACAGGATTAGGCACGATTATATTAGAGGGACCGCTCAAGTCGGACGGTTTGGAGACAAAGCAAGAGAGGCAAGATTGAGATGGCTTGGACATGTGTGGAGGAGAGATGCTGATTATGGAGCTGCCAGGGAAGAGAAGAAGAGGAAGGCCAAAGAGGAGGTTTATGGATGTGGTGAGGGAAGACATGCAGGTGGCTGGTGTGACAGAGGAAGACGCAGAAGACAGGAAGAAATGGAAACGGATGATCCGCTGTGGCAACCCCTAACGGGAGCAGCCGAAAGTAGTAGATCTATGTCATATGTACATTATTTGCAATTAGTTCATAAGTCATTCATAATTCATGTGTGATTTCGTCATTCCTAGGTTATGTGCAGCTATTTACATGCAGTTATGTAGCCTAAATTATTATTTACATGCAGTCATGTGCAGTTATTTACATATGTAATGTAGTTATGTCATAGACATGTGATAACATTTTATAATTTATGCAATGTTTATTGAAACATTCTTTCTCTGTATTGCCCCCCTATACAGTTTTACAAAAAGGTTTGAATTCTCAAAGTTCTTCAGTAAAGTTCCTCAACTTGGACTGGGACTCTGTATTTCTTTGGGATTCTTCATGTTGGCTATCTGTCGGCCTGTCTATACATGGACACAAATACGTAGGACAGAATAGGCGGTCTTCTCGTTCCCCCCCCGCCATTTAAAGAAAAAAAAATTGTGTGTCTTTTTCTATCTTATCCCTCAAGTGTTAAAACCTCAACTAGGGCTTCTTGTTACCTTTCCAGGGTTCAAGCCACAACTAGGGTTACCTGGCAGAATTCGGGTTTGAGGTTAAGATTGGGGTTAAGCCAGGGGAAAGGGTACCCCCATCCGGCCACTCGTCAGGCGCTGGCATAATAGGTGTACATTATGTACAGTAGATTGGATGATTGTATGACCGCCTGGCCAGCAGGTGGAGCCATGGAGGCACCAATCTCAGTAATATGAGGTGCATAGATGACGTCGTCATGCAGCGCAGGCGATTCTGAACGGTGCAAATAAACGAAGCACATGGCTGCATGGAGTTGAGCTCCACGAAAAATACAAGAGTTAATTAAATGCGATAAAGTGGAAACGGTTAATTTAAATGCGATAAAGTGGAAACGTTGTAGAACCAGCATCATCACAGCTCAGTACTGCACGTGTACAGCACGTGTACAGCCAGTGTATGGTCCCACAGCTGTGGTCAGCATCACGTCATTCAGCACGCTGTTGTTCATCAAGCTGTGTGTACAGCTAGCCGTGTATCAGTCAACCAAACGACCAGCTTATGTTAGCTCATGTACAGTTTGGAAACAGCTAATGTTAGCTTGTGTACAGGAGGAAATACATTGTCAACGAACATTTGTGTCATCTCGTCATTTATGGTTGGCGTTCACAACGCCGCTAAATCTCAACAATTGCGACAGATAGTAAATCTGTGTCAGTCCAAACGTTTGTAGTTCAAACGTTTACAATAGGTTAGAAATTTAAATCCGCATTCCCAAATAAATTGGAATTAACCTTGTACACTGTCCATCAACAAGATGTTTAGATGGCGGCCACCTTCTTCAGGCGAGGGCTTAGACTTTTCACGACCGGGCGGCATCTCGGTGGCCTTCTAAGGCTCGTAAAAATCAAATTAACAATCGAAAAAATAGCCAACATTAATCCAACTCACCGAACAGCGGGCGACGTAGCTCTGTGCCGGACTCCGTCGAAAAGAGAGAATGAGGCTCCGCCTCTAAATATATACTGGGAAATATGACACCACTTCCGGTAGATGTCACGCTCTCCGGAATTGGCGGCCCCCCACGCCGTTGTCACGGGAAACGTGACGCGACATCCGGCAAACGCGCGCCCTCCCCATAGACGGAAAAAAACAGAAAGGGGGAGAAAAAAAGAAAAAAAAAGACAAAAGGGGACAGTGTGTTTTTTCCAGAGACGGGTTCGGGTTAGAGTTATAGGACCGTGTGTCCGAGGAAAGTGACGTGTTGTTGACAAAATTGGAGTTTGGAGAGAGTAGCTTGGTGACCTTCTTGGGCCAAATGGCGTAAGAGAGAGACCGAGTCACGGCTGCACTGCGTTGTGGTGGGGGCACAAAGCAGGAGGTCGTCGACGTACTGCCATAGGGTTGAGCCGCGCGTCAGCGTAAGTGTGCTAAGGCTGTCTCGAAGCGCCCCGTTGTAGATCGTGGGGCTTTCACAATAGCCCTGCCACAGCCTTGTCCATGTGTAAGGCCGACCGTCAAATAGGAACGCAAACCAGAACTGGCCGTCAGGATGAACAGGGATGCTGAAGAAAGCGTTGGCAAGGTCCACAACGGTAAACCGCCGTGCAGAAGGGGGAACCTGAGACATAAGGGTGTAGGGATTGGGGACGCAGGGCGTGCGGGCCCTGACAGCTGCATTTACTGCCTGAAGGTCTTCAACGAACCTCCATTCAGTGGGCTGTCCGGGTGGGCGTATCTTCTTCACGGGAAAGATGGGAGTGGAAACCGGGGAGGTGGGGCAAGGGACAATTATGCCCTTGACACGCAAGGCATTGAATACAGGGCAGATGCCATTAACCGCTTCCGGTTTCAAAGGGTACTGAGGTTGGTGGGGACGGAAGTCGGATTTCGGGGTAATGATGACGGGCTCACAATTACGTATGAGACCTACATCCTATTTCCCGTCAGCCCAAAGATGGGAGGGGATGTTGTGAAGCTGCGGAGCAAGTGCAGTGTGTGTGTGTGTGCCAGTGTATGGGCCTCAGTCACTGACGGTGAGGGGGCGGAAAGAGCCAACATTCGTGGCGTCACCGCAACGGTGGCGCTGACGTCTACCCGGTATAATTTTAGTGAGGGGGACCAGTCGCGTGAAGAGTCGGCGGGAAGCCAATGTGATGCCAGAGAAGCTTGTCGCGCGACTGGACCCGTATCTGTCCACTGGGAACCCCGTGGTTTTACCAAGGAGACGTGCGGGACCGACTCATCAACCGAAAACAACGCAGTTTGGTCGTTGTCTAATGTACACGTGACATGAGCGGTGCAGTGTAGGTTGTCCGCTGTCATGTAGGTCGATGCGTCCCCTATTGTGGTGTGTGAGCAAGGGAGCAGAGCCACTGTGTGTATTGGGAGGCGGTAGGAGCCCACATGTAGACCCGTAGAGGGAGGGCGGGGTTATGTTTATGCAAAAAAATATTCGCTGCTGGTAACGAAGTGATCTACAGCCCTGATGAGGTGGAAACAACAGAGATGCCCAGTTGGATCATGCCATCTCTATCCAGCAAATTAAATGGGCAGTTATCAGAAATTAAAACAGGCAACTTTGTTGATGAGCTGTCATCCAGGCAAACAAGCGCACAGGAATGGATAATGGCTCCGTGACACACGTACCACTCGCAACAGTGGAGAGGACCGTTTGGCCGCTCCGTGTTAACCGTGGCTGGCCAATAGGCGGTTCTCACCACCGTTCGTGTGGCTCCAGTGTCTAACAAGAAAGGCAGCTCAGCATTTGCAAGATGCAAGGTTATCATTGGCAGTTTTTGGAAAGCCAGCTCATGAGATACATACTGTCCAACTGGGGAAGCTAACAGCAAAGCAGAGTCTTCATTGCAAATCAGTGTATTTGGTTGTGTCTGTGCATTCATACGACCTGATGTGGCAGCAGATGTGTCCAGGACCCCCTCCTCCTCCTCCTCCCGTGTCGCCTGTCAGTCTGAACCCCGGTATGAGCCTCCCCGTGGGGCCCACTGGTTGTGAGGTCCGTTGCTCCATCCTCGGCCTCTTCTTCGCCTGTGGTTGATGCCCTTGACGGAGTGGACAGTCTTCAGCCCAGCGACCGGGCTGGCCACATGTGAAGCAGCAGTCGTCACCCGGTTGGGGGCCGCTGGGCTGGGCGTGTTGTCACGGGTTCTGACATCGTGAACGGTCCCCGGGTCTGTCCTGTTGCACAGGTTAGTAGGGTGAAGGAAGCCGCTGCGGCACCATGGAGGAGAGAGAGAGAGGTGCGATGTTTGTCCTGAGCCTGCCTTGCCTTCTGTTCTTCTTGCTTTTTCTGCATTTGATCGTGGGAATGATCAGCATGTCTCAGCAAGTCTTCCAGTCGTCTCTTTCCGTATCCTACGCAGTGTGTTTCTATGGCTTTCCTAACTCCGTCCTGCAGGCCGACCAGGAAATGTTTGCAGAGGTGAGTGTTGTGGTTACACCGCCCCGAGCTGCCTCCCCGGCACGTTCAAGCCACTCCCCCAGCTCGGACATGCCGGAAACATCCGAGCGCTCGGCTCGCGCTCTGAGGAGACGAGCGCTGCACTGCACCAGGTGTTTGCCATCATCCATCAGGCACACCTGTGGCAATCAGGCAGCCTTCTACAAGAAGCCTCCCAGAACGTCTCTCTGTGCTTCGACGTACTGAACCCTGCGGTAAAGTTCTGACAAGCCCTCCAGCGTTCCTTGCATTCTGTTTATTCCCCAGTGTCTTATCTTCGTGTCTCTGTTTCCTCCCAAGACTCTCCCTCCGCGATTTCCACGGCTCCCCGCGTCTCCCTCGTCCCCAGCGACCTTCACGTTTTCTCCCCGGACCTCTCCTGCGATCTCCCCCCTTGTCCCTCTATCTGGACCCCTCCCTTCGGACTCGACTTCCCGGATCTCGGACCTGGACTTTCTCGGACAACCCCTCTTGGATCACGGACTGGACTTTCTTGCCAGGTGCACGCACAATTTTCAACACCTCCTGGTCATTTACATACCGCACAACACATAGGCTAAAAACACTGACGCATAGTTATACACGCAAACCACGGGACACCACACATAGTTTATTCACACATCCCACTAACAGAACGCCTTTTTCACCATACATTTCCCTCCCACAATAAAACGACCGGGCGGCATCTCGGTGGCCTTCTAAGGCTCGTAAAAATCAAATTAACAATCAAAAAATAGCCAACATTAGTCCAACTCACCGAACAGCGGGCGACGCAGTTCTCTGCCGGACTCCGTCGAAAAGAGAGAATGGAGCTCCGCCTCTAAATATAAACTGGGAAATATGACACCACCTCCGGTAGATGTAACGCTCTCCGGAATTGGCGGCCCCCCACGCCGTTGTCACGGGAAACGTGACGCGACATCCGGCAAACGCGCGCCCTCCCCATAGACGGAAAAAAACAGAAAGGGGGAGAAAAAAAGAAAAAAAAAGAAAAAAAGGGACAGTGTGTTTTTTCCAGAGACGGGTTAGGGTTAGAGTTATAGGACCGTGTGTCCGAGGAAAGTGACGTGTTGTTGACAAAATTGGAGTTTGGAGAGACTAGCTTGGTGACCTTCTTGGGCCAAATGGCGTAAGAGAGAGACCGAGTCAAGGCTGCACTGCGTTGTGGTGGGGGCACAAAGCAGGAGGTCGTCAACGTACTGCCATAGGGTTGAGCCACGCGTCAGCGTAAGTGTGCTAAGGCTGTCTCGAAGCGCCCCGTTGTAGATCGTGGGGCTTTCACAATAGCCCTGGCACAGCCTTGTCCATGTGTAAGGCCGACCATCAAATAGGAACGCAAACCAGAACAGGGACGCTGAAGAAAGCGTTGGCAAGGTCCACAACGGTAAACCGCCGTGCAGAAGGGGGAACCTGAGACATAAGGGTGTAGGGATTGGGGCCGCAGGGCGTGCGGGCCCTGACAGCTGCATTTACTGCCTGAAGGTCTTGAACGAACCTCCATTCAGTGGGCTGTCCGGGTGGGCGTATCTTCTTCACGGGGAAGATGGGAGTGGAAACCGGGGAGGTGGGGCAAGGGACAATTATGCCCTTGACACGCAAGGCACTGAATACAGGGCAGATGCCATTAACCGCTTCCGGTTTCAAAGGGTACTGAGGTTGGTGGGGGCGGAAGTCGGATTTCGGGGTAATGATGATGGGCTCACAATTACGTATGAGACCTACATCCTATTTCCCGTCAGCCCAAAGATGGGAGGGGATGTTGTGAAGCTGCGGAGCAAGTGCAGTGTGTGTGTGTGTGCCAGTGTATGGGCCTCAGTCACTGACGGTGAGGGGGCGGAAAGAGCCAACATTCGTGGCGTCACCGCAACGGTGGCGCTGACGTCTACCCGGTATAATTTTAGTGAGGGGGACCAGTCGCGTGAAGAGTCGGCGGGAAGCCAATCTGATGCCAGAGAAGCTTGTCGCGCGAGTGGACCCGTATCTGTCCACTGGGAACCCCGTGGTTTTACCAAGGAGACGTGCGGGACCGACTCATCAACCGAAAACAACGCAGTTTGGTCGTTGTCTAATGTACACGTGACATGAGCGGTGCAGTGTAGGTTGTCCGCTGTCATGTAGGTCGATGCGTCCCCTATTGTGGTGTGTGAGCAAGGGAGCAGAGCCACTGTGTGTATTGGGAGGCGGTAGGAGCCCACATGTAGACCCGTAGAGGGAGGGCGGGGTTATGTTTATGCAAAAAAATATTCGCTGCTGGTAACGAAGTGATCTACAGCCCTGATGAGGTGGAAACAACAGAGATGCCCAGTTGGATCATGCCATCTCTATCCAGCAAATTAAATGGGCAGTTATCAGAAATTAAAACAGGCAACTTTGTTGATGAGCTGTCATCCAGGCAAACAAGCGCACAGGAATGGATAATGGCTCCGTGACACACGTACCACTCGCAACAGTGGAGAGGACCGTTTGGCCGCTCCGTGTTAACCGTGGCTGGCCAATAGGCGGTTCTCACCACCGTTCGTGTGGCTCCAGTGTCTAACAAGAAAGGCAGCTCAGCATTTGCAAGATGCAAGGTTATCATTGGCAGTTTTTGGAAAGCCAGCTCATGAGATACATACTGTCCAACTGGGGAAGCTAACAGCAAAGCAGAGTCTTCATTGCAAATCAGTGTATTTGGTTGTGTCTGTGCATTCATACGACCTGATGTGGCAGCAGATGTGTCCAGGACCCCCACCTCCTCCTCCCGTGTCGCCTGTCAGTCTGAACCCCGGTATGAGCCTCCCCGTGGGGCCCACTGGTTGTGAGGTCCGTTGCTCCATCCTCGGCCTCTTCCGCGCCTGTGGTTGATGCCCTTGACGGAGTGGACAGTCTTCAGCCCAGCGACCGGGCTGGCCACATGTGAAGCAGCAGTCGTCACCCGGTTGGGGGCCGCTGGGCTGGGCGTGTTGTCACGGGTTCTGACATCGTGAACGGTCCCCGGGTCTGTCCTGTTGCACAGGTTAGTAGGGTGAAGGAAGCCGCTGCGGCACCATGGAGGAGAGAGAGAGAGGTGCGATGTTTGTCCTGAGCCTGCCTTGCCTTCTGTTCTTCTTGCTTTTTCTGCATTTGATCGTGGGAATGATCAGCATGTCTCAGCAAGTCTTCCAGTCGTCTCTTTCCGTATCCTACGCAGTGTGTTTCTATGGCTTTCCTAACTCCGTCCTGCAGGCCGACCAGGAAATGTTTGCAGAGGTGAGTGTTGTGGTTACACCGCCCCGAGCTGCCTCCCCGGCACGTTCAAGCCACTCCCCCAGCTCGGACATGCCGGAAACATCCGAGCGCTCGGCTCGCGCTCTGAGGAGACGAGCGCTGCACTGCACCAGGTGTTTGCCATCATCCATCAGGCACACCTGTGGCAATCAGGCAGCCTTCTACAAGAAGCCTCCCAGAACGTCTCTCTGTGCTTCGACGTACTGAACCCTGCGGTAAAGTTCTGACAAGCCCTCCAGCGTTCCTTGCATTCTGTTTATTCCCCAGTGTCTTATCTTCGTGTCTCTGTTTCCTCCCAAGACTCTCCCTCCGCGATTTCCACGGCTCCCCGCGTCTCCCTCGTCCCCAGCGACCTTCACGTTTTCTCCCCGGACCTCTCCTGCGATCTCCCCCCTTGTCCCTCTATCTGGACCCCTCCCTTCGGACTCGACTTCCCGGATCTCGGACCTGGACTTTCTCGGACAACCCCTCTTGGATCACGGACTGGACTTTCTTGCCAGGTGCACGCACAATTTTCAACACCTCCTGGTCATTTACATACCGCACAACACATAGGCTAAAAACACTCACGCATAGTTATACACGCAAACCACGGGACACCACACATAGTTTATTCACACATCCCACTAACAGAACGCCTTTTTCACCATACATTTCCCTCCCACAATAAAACGACCGGGCGGCATCTCGGTGGCCTTCTAAGGCTCGTAAAAATCAAATTAACAATCAAAAAATAGCCAACATTAGTCCAACTCACCGAACAGCGGGCGACGCAGTTCTCTGCCGGACTCCGTCGAAAAGAGAGAATGGAGCTCCGCCTCTAAATATAAACTGGGAAATATGACACCACCTCCGGTAGATGTCACGCTCTCCGGAATTGGCGGCCCCCCACGCCGTTGTCACGGGAAACGTGACGCGACATCCGGCAAACGGGCGCCCTCCCCATAGACGGAAAAAAACAGAAAGGGGGAGAAAAAAAGAAAAAAAAAGAAAAAAAGGGACAGTGTGTTTTTTCCAGAGACGGGTTAGGGTTAGAGTTATAGGACCGTGTGTCCGAGGAAAGTGACGTGTTGTTGACAAAATTGGAGTTTGGAGAGACTAGCTTGGTGACCTTCTTGGGCCAAATGGCGTAAGAGAGAGACCGAGTCAAGGCTGCACTGCGTTGTGGTGGGGGCACAAAGCAGGAGGTCGTCAACGTACTGCCATAGGGTTGAGCCACGCGTCAGCGTAAGTGTGCTAAGGCTGTCTCGAAGCGCCCCGTTGTAGATCGTGGGGCTTTCACAATAGCCCTGGCACAGCCTTGTCCATGTGTAAGGCCGACCATCAAATAGGAACGCAAACCAGAACAGGGACGCTGAAGAAAGCGTTGGCAAGGTCCACAACGGTAAACCGCCGTGCAGAAGGGGGAACCTGAGACATAAGGGTGTAGGGATTGGGGCCGCAGGGCGTGCGGGCCCTGACAGCTGCATTTACTGCCTGAAGGTCTTGAACGAACCTCCATTCAGTGGGCTGTCCGGGTGGGCGTATCTTCTTCACGGGGAAGATGGGAGTGGAAACCGGGGAGGTGGGGCAAGGGACAATTATGCCCTTGACACGCAAGGCACTGAATACAGGGCAGATGCCATTAACCGCTTCCGGTTTCAAAGGGTACTGAGGTTGGTGGGGACGGAAGTCGGATTTCGGGGTAATGATGACGGGCTCACAATTACGTATGAGACCTACATCCTATTTCCCGTCAGCCCAAAGATGGGAGGGGATGTTGTGAAGCTGCGGAGCAAGTGCAGTGTGTGTGTGTGTGCCAGTGTATGGGCCTCAGTCACTGACGGTGAGGGGGCGGAAAGAGCCAACATTCGTGGCGTCACCGCAACGGTGGCGCTGACGTCTACCCGGTATAATTTTAGTGAGGGGGACCAGTCGCGTGAAGAGTCGGCGGGAAGCCAATCTGATGCCAGAGAAGCTTGTCGCGCGAGTGGACCCGTATCTGTCCACTGGGAACCCCGTGGTTTTACCAAGGAGACGTGCGGGACCGACTCATCAACCGAAAACAACGCAGTTTGGTCGTTGTCTAATGTACACGTGACATGAGCGGTGCAGTGTAGGTTGTCCGCTGTCATGTAGGTCGATGTGTCCCCTATTGTGGTGTGTGAGCAAGGGAGCAGAGCCACTGTGTGTATTGGGAGGCGGTAGGAGCCCACATGTAGACCCGTAGAGGGAGGGCGGGGTTATGTGTATGCAAAAAAATATTCGCTGCTGGTAACGAAGTGATGTACAGCCCTGATGAGGTGGAAACAACAGAGATGCCCAGTTGGATCATGCCATCTCTATCCAGCAAATTAAATGGGCAGTTATCAGAAATTAAAACAGGCAACTTTGTTGATGAGCTGTCATCCAGGCAAACAAGCGCACAGGAATGGATAATGGCTCCGTGACACACGTACCACTCGCAACAGTGGAGAGGACCGTTTGGCCGCTCCGTGTTAACCGTGGCTGGCCAATAGGCGGTTCTCACCACCGTTCGTGTGGCTCCAGTGTCTAACAAGAAAGGCAGCTCAGCATTTGCAAGATGCAAGGTTATCATTGGCAGTTTTTGGAAAGCCAGCTCATGAGATACATACTGTCCAACTGGGGAAGCTAACAGCAAAGCAGAGTCTTCATTGCAAATCAGTGTATTTGGTTGTGTCTGTGCATTCATACGACCTGATGTGGCAGCAGATGTGTCCAGGACCCCCTCCTCCTCCTCCTCCCGTGTCGCCTGTCAGTCTGAACCCCGGTATGAGCCTCCCCGTGGGGCCCACTGGTTGTGAGGTCCGTTGCTCCATCCTCGGCCTCTTCTTCGCCTGTGGTTGATGCCCTTGACGGAGTGGACAGTCTTCAGCCCAGCGACCGGGCTGGCCACATGTGAAGCAGCAGTCGTCACCCGGTTGGGGGCCGCTGGGCTGGGCGTGTTGTCACGGGTTCTGACATCGTGAACGGTCCCCGGGTCTGTCCTGTTGCACAGGTTAGTAGGGTGAAGGAAGCCGCTGCGGCACCATGGAGGAGAGAGAGAGAGGTGCGATGTTTGTCCTGAGCCTGCCTTGCCTTCTGTTCTTCTTGCTTTTTCTGCATTTGATCGTGGGAATGATCAGCATGTCTCAGCAAGTCTTCCAGTCGTCTCTTTCCGTATCCTACGCAGTGTGTTTCTATGGCTTTCCTAACTCCGTCCTGCAGGCCGACCAGGAAATGTTTGCAGAGGTGAGTGTTGTGGTTACACCGCCCCGAGCTGCCTCCCCGGCACGTTCAAGCCACTCCCCCAGCTCGGACATGCCGGAAACATCCGAGCGCTCGGCTCGCGCTCTGAGGAGACGAGCGCTGCACTGCACCAGGTGTTTGCCATCATCCATCAGGCACACCTGTGGCAATCAGGCAGCCTTCTACAAGAAGCCTCCCAGAACGTCTCTCTGTGCTTCGACGTACTGAACCCTGCGGTAAAGTTCTGACAAGCCCTCCAGCGTTCCTTGCATTCTGTTTATTCCCCAGTGTCTTATCTTCGTGTCTCTGTTTCCTCCCAAGACTCTCCCTCCGCGATTTCCACGGCTCCCCGCGTCTCCCTCGTCCCCAGCGACCTTCACGTTTTCTCCCCGGACCTCTCCTGCGATCTCCCCCCTTGTCCCTCTATCTGGACCCCTCCCTTCGGACTCGACTTCCCGGATCTCGGACCTGGACTTTCTCGGACAACCCCTCTTGGATCACGGACTGGACTTTCTTGCCAGGTGCACGCACAATTTTCAACACCTCCTGGTCATTTACATACCGCACCACACATAGGCTAAAAACACTCACGCATAGTTATACACGCAAACCACGGGACACCACACATAGTTTATTCACACATCCCACTAACAGAACGCCTTTTTCACCATACATTTCCCTCCCACAATAAAACGACCGGGCGGCATCTCGGTGGCCTTCTAAGGCTCGTAAAAATCAAATTAACAATCAAAAAATAGCCAACATTAGTCCAACTCACCGAACAGCGGGCGACGCAGTTCTCTGCCGGACTCCGTCGAAAAGAGAGAATGGAGCTCCGCCTCTAAATATAAACTGGGAAATATGACACCACCTCCGGTAGATGTCAAGCTCTCCGGAATTGGCGGCCCCCCACGCCGTTGTCACGGGAAACGTGACGCGACATCCGGCAAACGCGCGCCCTCCCCATAGACGGAAAAAAACAGAAAGGGGGAGAAAAAAAGAAAAAAAAAGAAAAAAAGGGACAGTGTGTTTTTTCCAGAGACGGGTTAGGGTTAGAGTTATAGGACCGTGTGTCCGAGGAAAGTGACGTGTTGTTGACAAAATTGGAGTTTGGAGAGACTAGCTTGGTGACCTTCTTGGGCCAAATGGCGTAAGAGAGAGACCGAGTCAAGGCTGCACTGCGTTGTGGTGGGGGCACAAAGCAGGAGGTCGTCAACGTACTGCCATAGGGTTGAGCCACGCGTCAGCGTAAGTGTGCTAAGGCTGTCTCGAAGCGCCCCGTTGTAGATCGTGGGGCTTTCACAATAGCCCTGGCACAGCCTTGTCCATGTGTAAGGCCGACCATCAAATAGGAACGCAAACCAGAACAGGGACGCTGAAGAAAGCGTTGGCAAGGTCCACAACGGTAAACCGCCGTGCAGAAGGGGGAACCTGAGACATAAGGGTGTAGGGATTGGGGCCGCAGGGCGTGCGGGCCCTGACAGCTGCATTTACTGCCTGAAGGTCTTGAACGAACCTCCATTCAGTGGGCTGTCCGGGTGGGCGTATCTTCTTCACGGGGAAGATGGGAGTGGAAACCGGGGAGGTGGGGCAAGGGACAATTATGCCCTTGACACGCAAAGGCACTGAATACAGGGCAGATGCCATTAACCGCTTCCGGTTTCAAAGGGTACTGAGGTTGGTGGGGACGGAAGTCGGATTTCGGGGTAATGATGACGGGCTCACAATTACGTATGAGACCTACATCCTATTTCCCGTCAGCCCAAAGATGGGAGGGGATGTTGTGAAGCTGCGGAGCAAGTGCAGTGTGTGTGTGTGTGCCAGTGTATGGGCCTCAGTCACTGACGGTGAGGGGGCGGAAAGAGCCAACATTCGTGGCGTCACCGCAACGGTGGCGCTGACGTCTACCCGGTATAATTTTAGTGAGGGGGACCAGTCGCGTGAAGAGTCGGCGGGAAGCCAATCTGATGCCAGAGAAGCTTGTCGCGCGAGTGGACCCGTATCTGTCCACTGGGAACCCCGTGGTTTTACCAAGGAGACGTGCGGGACCGACTCATCAACCGAAAACAACGCAGTTTGGTCGTTGTCTAATGTACACGTGACATGAGCGGTGCAGTGTAGGTTGTCCGCTGTCATGTAGGTCGATGCGTCCCCTATTGTGGTGTGTGAGCAAGGGAGCAGAGCCACTGTGTGTATTGGGAGGCGGTAGGAGCCCACATGTAGACCCGTAGAGGGAGGGCGGGGTTATGTTTATGCAAAAAAATATTCGCTGCTGGTAACGAAGTGATCTACAGCCCTGATGAGGTGGAAACAACAGAGATGCCCAGTTGGATCATGCCATCTCCATCCAGCAAATTAAATGGGCAGTTATCAGAAATTAAAACAGGCAACTTTGTTGATGAGCTGTCATCCAGGCAAACAAGCGCACAGGAATGGATAATGGCTCCGTGACACACGTACCACTCGCAACAGTGGAGAGGACCGTTTGGCCGCTCCGTGTTAACCGTGGCTGGCCAATAGGCGGTTCTCACCACCGTTCGTGTGGCTCCAGTGTCTAACAAGAAAGGCAGCTCAGCATTTGCAAGATGCAAGGTTATCATTGGCAGTTTTTGGAAAGCCAGCTCATGAGATACATACTGTCCAACTGGGGAAGCTAACAGCAAAGCAGAGTCTTCATTGCAAATCAGTGTATTTGGTTGTGTCTGTGCATTCATACGACCTGATGTGGCAGCAGATGCGTCCAGGACCCCCTCCTCCTCCTCCTCCCGTGTCGCCTGTCAGTCTGAACCCCGGTATGAGCCTCCCCGTGGGGCCCACTGGTTGTGAGGTCCGTTGCTCCATCCTCGGCCTCTTCCGCGCCTGTGGTTGATGCCCTTGACGGAGTGGACAGTCTTCAGCCCAGTGACCGGGCTGGCCACATGTGAAGCAGCAGTCGTCACCCGGTTGGGGGCCGCTGGGCTGGGCGTGTTGTCACGGGTTCTGACATCGTGAACGGTCCCCGGGTCTGTCCTGTTGCACAGGTTAGTAGGGTGAAGGAAGCCGCTGCGGCACCATGGAGGAGAGAGAGAGAGGTGCGATGTTTGTCCTGAGCCTGCCTTGCCTTCTGTTCTTCCTTTTTCTGCATTTGATCGTGGGCATGATCAGCATGTCTCAGCAAGTCTTCCAGTCGTCTCTTTCCGTATCCTACGCAGTGTGTTTCTATGGCTTTCCTAACTCCGTCCTGCAGGCCGACCAGGAAATGTTTGCAGAGGTGAGTGTTGTGGTTACACCGCCCCGAGCTGCCTCCCCGGCACGTTCAAGCCACTCCCCCAGCTCGGACATGCCGGAAACATCCGAGCGCTCGGCTCGCGCTCTGAGGAGACGAGCGCTGCACTGCACCAGGTGTTTGCCATCATCCATCAGGCACACCTGTGGCAATCAGGCAGCCTTCTACAAGAAGCCTCCCAGAACGTCTCTCTGTGCTTCGACGTACTGAACCCTGCGGTAAAGTTCTGACAAGCCCTCCAGCGTTCCTTGCATTCTGTTTATTCCCCAGTGTCTTATCTTCGTGTCTCTGTTTCCTCCCAAGACTCTCCCTCCGCGATTTCCACGGCTCCCCGCGTCTCCCTCGTCCCCAGCGACCTTCACGTTTTCTCCCCGGACCTCTCCTGCGATCTCCCCCCTTGTCCCTCTATCTGGACCCCTCCCTTCGGACTCGACTTCCCGGATCTCGGACCTGGACTTTCTCGGACAACCCCTCTTGGATCACGGACTGGACTTTCTTGCCAGGTGCACGCACAATTTTCAACACCTCCTGGTCATTTACATACCGCACCACACATAGGCTAAAAACACTCACGCATAGTTATACACGCAAACCACGGGACACCACACATAGTTTATTCACACATCCCACTAACAGAACGCCTTTTTCAACATACATTTCCCTCCCACAATAAAACGACCGGGCGGCATCTCGGTGGCCTTCTAAGGCTCGTAAAAATCAAATTAACAATCAAAAAATAGCCAACATTAGTCCAACTCACCGAACAGCGGGCGACGCAGTTCTCTGCCGGACTCCGTCGAAAAGAGAGAATGGAGCTCCGCCTCTAAATATAAACTGGGAAATATGACACCACCTCCGGTAGATGTCACGCTCTCCGGAATTGGCGGCCCCCCACGCCGTTGTCACGGGAAACGTGACGCGACATCCGGCAAACGCGCGCCCTCCCCATAGACGGAAAAAAACAGAAAGGGGGAGAAAAAAAGAAAAAAAAAGAAAAAAAGGGACAGTGTGTTTTTTCCAGAGACGGGTTAGGGTTAGAGTTATAGGACCGTGTGTCCGAGGAAAGTGACGTGTTGTTGACAAAATTGGAGTTTGGAGAGACTAGCTTGGTGACCTTCTTGGGCCAAATGGCGTAAGAGAGAGACCGAGTCAAGGCTGCACTGCGTTGTGGTGGGGGCACAAAGCAGGAGGTCGTCAACGTACTGCCATAGGGTTGAGCCACGCGTCAGCGTAAGTGTGCTAAGGCTGTCTCGAAGCGCCCCGTTGTAGATCGTGGGGCTTTCACAATAGCCCTGGCACAGCCTTGTCCATGTGTAAGGCCGACCATCAAATAGGAACGCAAACCAGAACAGGGACGCTGAAGAAAGCGTTGGCAAGGTCCACAACGGTAAACCGCCGTGCAGAAGGGGGAACCTGAGACATAAGGGTGTAGGGATTGGGGCCGCAGGGCGTGCGGGCCCTGACAGCTGCATTTACTGCCTGAAGGTCTTGAACGAACCTCCATTCAGTGGGCTGTCCGGGTGGGCGTATCTTCTTCACGGGGAAGATGGGAGTGGAAACCGGGGAGGTGGGGCAAGGGACAATTATGCTCTTGACACGCAAGGCACTGAATACAGGGCAGATGCCATTAACCGCTTCCGGTTTCAAAGGGTACTGAGGTTGGTGGGGACGGAAGTCGGATTTCGGGGTAATGATGACGGGCTCACAATTACGTATGAGACCTACATCCTATTTCCCGTCAGCCCAAAGATGGGAGGGGATGTTGTGAAGCTGCGGAGCAAGTGCAGTGTGTGTGTGTGTGCCAGTGTATGGGCCTCAGTCACTGACGGTGAGGGGGCGGAAAGAGCCAACATTCGTGGCGTCACCGCAACGGTGGCGCTGACGTCTACCCGGTATAATTTTAGTGAGGGGGACCAGTCGCGTGAAGAGTCGGCGGGAAGCCAATCTGATGCCAGAGAAGCTTGTCGCGCGAGTGGACCCGTATCTGTCCACTGGGAGCCCCGTGGTTTTACCAAGGAGACGTGCGGGACCGACTCATCAACCGAAAACAACGCAGTTTGGTCGTTGTCTAATGTACACGTGACATGAGCGGTGCAGTGTAGGTTGTCCGCTGTCATGTAGGTCGATGTGTCCCCTATTGTGGTGTGTGAGCAAGGGAGCAGAGCCACTGTGTGTATTGGGAGGCGGTAGGAGCCCACATGTAGACCCGTAGAGGGAGGGCGGGGTTATGTGTATGCAAAAAAATATTCGCTGCTGGTAACGAAGTGATGTACAGCCCTGATGAGGTGGAAACAACAGAGATGCCCAGTTGGATCATGCCATCTCTATCCAGCAAATTAAATGGGCAGTTATCAGAAATTAAAACAGGCAATTTTGTTGATGAGCTGTCATCCAGGCAAACAAGCGCACAGGAACGGATAATGGCTCCGTGACACACGTACCACTCGCAACAGTGGAGAGGACCGTTTGGCCGCTCCGTGTTAACCGTGGCCGGCCGATAGGCGGTTCTCACCACCGTTCGTGTGGCTCCCGTGTCTAACAAGAAAGGCAGCTCAGCATTTGCAAGACGCAAGGTTATCATTGGCAGTTTTCGGAAAGCTAGCTCATGAGATACATACTGTCCAACTGGGGAAGCTAACAGCAAAGCAGAGTCTTCATTGCAAATCAGTGTATTTGGTTGTGTCTGTGCATTCATACGACCTGATGTGGCAGCAGATGTGTCCAGGACCCCCTCCTCCTCCTCCTCCCGTGTCGCCTGTCAGTCTGAACCCCGGTATGAGCCTCCCCGTGGGGCCCACTGGTTGTGAGGTCCGTTGCTCCATCCTCGGCCTCTTCCGCGCCTTTGGTTGATGCCCTTGACGGAGTGGACAGTCTTCAGCCCAGCGACCGGGCTGGCCACATGTGAAGCAGCAGTCGTCACCCGGTTGGGGGCCGCTGGGCTGGGCGTGTTGTCACGGGTTCTGACATCGTGAACGGTCCCCGGGTCTGTCCTGTTGCACAGGTTAGTAGGGTGAAGGAAGCCGCTGCGGCACCATGGAGGAGAGAGAGAGAGGTGCGATGTTTGTCCTGAGCCTGCGTTGCCTTCTGTTCTTCTTCCTTTTTCTGCATTTGATCGTGGGCATGATCAGCATGTCTCAGCAAGTCTTCCAGTCGTCTCTTTCCGTATCCTACGCAGTGTGTTTCTATGGCTTTCCTAACTCCGTCCTGCAGGCCGGCCAGGAAATGTTTGCAGAGGTGAGTTCCCCATTGGCCCCTCGCCGTGGACGGGGGAGAGAGAATTGGTGGCGGTTGGGGTGTTGGTGGTGGTGGTGGTGTCAGACGGGGTGTCGGTGGTGGTCCCAGGATCGGTCTCATGGCGCCGCGTTGTTGGACAGATTGTTGGACGCACCCGGAGTCGTCAGAGGGGTGTCCCAGAGACATCGCTATGAGCTGCGGATATAAGGAAGACAAAAGGAGAGAGAGAGGCTGGCTGCCATGTGAGTATGGCGGAGGGGTGGATGTCAGAGATGGAATAGGAGAGGTGTGTGAGAACGGGTCTTTGGTTGATACGTGAGCTGTCGTATCTCTGTCTTTACCGAGTCGTCGCTGCGCGTCACAGTCCTCTGTAGCCTTTTTCTTTCCCTACTTTCACACTCTTTCTCCCACATTCCCAAAATTCTTTCTTGCTCTGCCATATACTCTAACCATGTTGTAGGAATCTTTTTCCTTTCTAAGACCTTCGCTTTTCCCTTTTCCATGGACTGTCGGACTTTCATTAGTTTATTCTTGCTCAAAGTTCCTTCAACAGGAAACCCATGATCCTGCATCCAGTCTAAAACATATTTTACCGAGTCTTCACCATATTTCCTTATCACTCATTATCTGATAGATCGGACCCTCCATATTTATCGGGGGCAGTTTACTGCCCTTGTTTCCCTTTTATTTTATTTTTTTCCCCTCAAAATTCACTTGATCCTTCCAAATGACCACTTCTATTAGTGTGAGACCGAGGGTGAACAGCCGCTTAATTGTCAGTGCACGACCTCATCTGGTTTCAATAGTACGCGTTTTAAATGATCATTTTATCCTTTAAAGAATTCTGCTTACCCGTGCGATGAATCTCCCAGGGTTTTGCTGAGGGATCTCAGCGACACCGAACAAACGGACCACCCGCCTCTCCCTTTCTTCTTCTCAAACCTGGTGAGGTTATTGGGAGATCGGTGACTATGTTCTTGTCCCGAGATGATCGGTCAGCCGGTTGTCCGTCTGGCGGGGCGACGTGAGATCCCGCTTCTGACACCAAATTGTTGTGGATTTTCCTTTATCCTTTTAATGGGCTCTTGCCCCAGCAACCTCTGGGGAGAATAATCATCGGACAAATATTAAAGAAAACAGAGAATCTTTAATGCATCTGCAGATGGAGAGACATAAGGCCACACAGAGGTTTGTCTGTGAGGATATGCTCTGCCTCTGAGCTGGAGATAGTGGTTTTTTATAGAACAGTCCGTCGCGTCATACACTATGTTTCCTGCGTCAACTAAGGTGTAATCTTACAAAGGAATGAAGGAAACATCTACGTTAATCACGTTCTGTGCCTCGTGAGTGTCTGTACGCCTGTTGCACTTGTCTTTTGCTGTACCTGGCCGTTCCTGGGATGCGGCAACGGGGAGGCAAGCATAGTAACAGTTGCTATGTGGCCCCATGGAAGGTACGCATGAGAACAATGGTTATGTGTGTCTGCAGTGAGTGAGAAGTTTCATACACACAGACAAGTGGAAAACTACAGAGTACATACGGAGTGCATATGGAGAACATTTTGTACTCCACATACATCACCAACATCCCGCTCAGCTCTCCCCTTCTCAGCCTCCTCCTGCTCAGCTGCACCACTCTCCTCTCAGAGCCGCACCGCAGCCACATCGTGATGACACGACTGGTACGAATGACATTGCGAGGTACTTGGTGCGCCGAGAGCTTGTGAATTCCGGTCTCATCCAGTTCAACGAGCGCCCAGAAAATTATTGGGCATGGAAGTCATCTTTCTTCAACGCCATTGAAGGACTGAACTTAACTGCCAGCGAGGAGCTCGACCTCTTGACAAAGTCGTTAGGAAAAGAGTTCTCAGAGCACGTTACAAGGATTCGCTATGTGCACGTCGCCGACCCTGTAGTGGGCCTACAACATGTCTGGGAACGCCTAGAAGAGTGCTCCCCTGAAGTGATCGAGAGAGCGCTCTTCGAGAGGATAGAGAACTTTCCAAAAATCTCTCAGAAAGACCCCGTAAAGTTGAGGGAACTGGGAGACCTGCTGATGGAGTTAGACTCTGCTAAGTGTGAGGGCTACCTGCCGGGGCTCTCGTACCTGGACACCGCCAGGGGTGTCAACCCGATTGTTGAGAAGCTGCCACACAGTCTACAAGAGAGGTGGATAACTAAGGGTTCCCAGTACAAAGAGCAGCACCATGCCCCCCCCCCCATTCACCTTCTTCGCAGACTTCCTCTGCAGCGAGGCACACAGAAGAAACGACCCCAGCTTTACTCTCCCTTCAGCTCCCTCGAAAACGTCCAACAAGTCCTCCACAGGGTTCTCAAAACATGAGCGATCAGAAAAGGTATCAAGACACGCCAAAAGGCATGTCTCCACCCACAAGACAGAGGTCTCAACAAACCGCTCAGCTTCTCAGTCACGCAGTTCGAGCAGCATGCCTGGCGACAAAGGGAAACAATGTCCCATCCATCAGAAGCGCCATCCTCTAAAGAAATGTCGGGGTTTTCGAAGCAAGTCTCTTGAGGAGCGCAAAGCCTTTCTGAAAGAGAATGGTGCCTGCTACAGGTGTTGCTCCTCCACAACTCACTTGGCGAAGAACTGTAAGGCAACTTTGAAGTGCAGCGAATGTGAGAGCGATGACCACATAGCGGCGCTCCCCCCTGGACCTCCTCCACGGGACAAAAAAGACAAGGACCCCACCTCAGAGCATGGCGGGGAGAGTGAAGAGGAGGCGCCTCCACCAGCAGTCACCTCTAAATGCACAGCACACCCAGACAGAGCTAGTAACGTCTACATCGTCCTGGACGACCAGAGCAACAGATCTCTGGCGAGGTCTGATTTCTTCTACCTCATCCAAATCAGAGGTTCAGACTCACCGTACACCCTGCGTTGCGTACATGTGCAGGAGTCACCGAGACATCTGGAAGAAGAGCCACAGGGTTCTTGGCGGAGTCGTTGGATGGAAAAAACAAGTGTGCTGCTTCCAACACTCATTGAGTGCAACCATATGCCTGACGATCGGTCAGAAATCCCGACCCCAGAAGCTGCACAGCACCACAGCCACCTGAAGTCCATCGCCGTGAACTTGACTTCTCCTCAGGGCTCCAAGCAGTGAAAAGAAAAATGGCATAAAATCAAGAGATTTTGAGAACCAAAGTTTGGCTGCGTCAGTAGTCACGTGACATACTGGATGGAAAAATAGTCTTCGGTTTTAAGTCAGTCAAATACATTGAACCAATGAGGCCCTGATTTCCATTGAATTAAAGTGATTTTAATACATATATAGACCCAAAATATCATAAATACAATTATATCGGGTCCAATCAAATAAAAAACACGCTTTAATTGAATGGCAGCATATGATCACTTTTTACTGTGTGGATGCAAACAGTGAAACTTATGTAACCCCTTTTTCACTGGCGGGTGAAGTAATACTTGGGGTAGTATTGGTCGAGGATCAATGACCACACCGGGTTATAGAACTCAGGTTTAATCGTGGCTCAGTAGGCAGACGTAATAACCATACGTGGTAGTGGTGTAACCATAATAACAGTCCGGGTAGTACATAACACCTAGTGTAGTTCCAGTGGATATACATGGCGTTATATCACTACAACCAGCTGCACTGATGTTTGCTCGGGAGCTACAGACGCCTGTGGATCTGGTCTTTGGCAAGCCGCCAAACCCACCAGTACGAGTGCCGCCGGGCCAGGACTATGTAGACGCACTACAGGACCGGATGGAGGCTCCTCATCAGCAGGCTCCAGAGAATATGGCTTCTGCAGGGGAAAGGCAGAAGAGAGCCTATGATGTACGTTGCCACCGCAAAGAGTAACAGCAGGGGGACAACGTATGGGTGTATAACCCACGGCGAACGAAGGGACGGTCCCCAAAGCTGAACAGCAACTGGGAGGGGCCCTGCCTCATCCTGAAGAGGATCTCAGAGGTCATCTATAGAGTGAAGCTCCACAGCCGCCCTCGGATAGTCATCCTTCACCAAGATCGCCTCGCACCTTACTTAGTACAGACCAGGCTACCGGGGTCCAGGGAGGGGGTAAGGACACTGCTGGATCAAAGCCAACCTCCCTGGATGTCAGCAAGGAGCGACCATTAGAGCACCTTGTTTTGGGCCAGGGAGGGGGCGGGGACACTGGGTTTACAGAGCTGCCCTCCCTGGCCAGGAATGGAAACAGCGGTGACGTCGACGTCGACGGTGGGGGCTCAGACCCAGCGGATGCAGAGCCGCCCCCGTCATCTATCAGCAGCCCGCGGCAAGGAGCAGCCCGGGATGGGAGAGCTGCTCGGCGGAAGAAACCCTCATGGTGGATGGACCCATCCACATGGGATTTGGGTTAGGCCAACGGGACGTTGGTCTTTCAAGGAAGGAGGCAGTGTGGCGAATTCAACTAGAGTGTTCCTGCTCCAAGTTCATTTGCATGTTACCCACGATGCAACTGAAATGTCGATGTTTTGGTTATGTTGTGGGCTATTGAACACGTTAAAAACGGGCATATCTGTTACAGATAGCGGGGATGCGGTGCAAGGTGATGGGGACGTTACGAGAGAAGTTGATTAGACAACATGCTATTTCCCACCATGAGGGTAAAGAGTAGGCAAATAGATAAGGTCGCTTCTGTGGCCAAGAAAAGGATCAAGCTGAGACCAAAACGAATTTGTGACTGTTATGACTAGCTTGGCTTGCGGTCATTAAAAGCTTGCTTGTTAACTCTGAAAGGTTTGCTGAGAAGTCCATTATTTGACCACGTCAAAATATCATCATGTTAATTTTATGTCAACCCATTTGGCCCCGTTACACTGGGAGGAGCCATTACATATGAAGCCCCTGCCCCTCCCCCCAAAAAAACAAACAAAAACAAAACAAAAATAAAAAATGATGTCAGTCATTTATTTGCGACTGTTGTGCGGACTGTGTGTGTTGAGCAGCGACCCCCGGTACACCCTTGTTACAGTCGTTTTTGCTGACCCGGAAGTTGTACTGTCAAGCAAGCGCCACAAACAACGCGCGCGGACAGCCTGGACACGGCAGCACTGGCACATCCTACAAGATTAATAAAGTGTGAGTATTAATCATATACGTTTTGATGCAAGCTGTGCCTTGCCCCTTTAAGGAGAGGGCTTAGTGGGTATTGTGTGTGTGTGGGGGGGGGGTGATGTAGACGCAGCCGTGTGTGTGTGTGTGTGTCTGTGTATTTTCTGTTTGTAGCCGCAGCCGCGGAGACGCTAGTATGCCGACAGATAGGAAGGTAGCCACCGTTACCAGTGATGATTTGTATGCATCACAGGGAGAGAGGGAGGGAGGGAGGGAGGGAGGCTGCCGTGTGTTAAATGGGACTGCAGTGCAGTGCAGTGGCCGGCCCGTTCTCCACTGCAGAGTTGGTCCGGACTCTTTATGAAGTTGTTACCAGCTACGAGCCAGGCTAAGCTAAATAGACTAGCGAGACACCCACCAGAGGCTTCCAACTACGGTTCGGAGCCGCGACGCTGGAGAGGTAACAGTACTAGACGTGCTGCTGCACTAGACGTTTTGTTGTTTTGTTGTGTTAAGTTACAAGTAAAGCTGAGCGTCGCTGTGTAAGTTAGCTTTTACCTAATCAACGTTAGCCAACTTGCTAAGTAGGCTGTTGCTCTGCGTGCGCGTTTTCATTTTTGGGGTAGCATGCGGCGATAGCTTTTGTTAAAAAGCATGCTAATTTGCCCTGGGAATCAGTGGAGGCTGATGGAAGTGACCCATTTGTATCTTAACTGTCATCTTCTTCTCTCTATAGACACTGTGGGACTTGAGCAGGACCCAAACAGACCTCACCTACGATGCAGTCCCAGGTAGACCAGTATAGTATGGTCTATAATAGCAGATCATGATCCAGCTCAAGGTTATTGTAGTTCACTAAAACTGAACTAAAACCAGGTGTGAAAAGAGAAGAAAAAAAAAACATTTCAGTTCACTGAAATAAAAATAAAACTTGACTTTAGAGGAGCAAGAAGAGGAAGCGAGTGAAGGCAGAGCCGAAGATCAAATGGTGGAAGTTGAAGAAGGAAAACTGTTGTGTGGAGTTCAGGCAGGGGTTAAGACAGGCACTGGGTGGATAGTGGAGAGTTGCCGGACGGCTGGGCAACCACTGCAGAAATAGTGAGGGAGACAGCTAGGAAGGTACTTGGTGTGTCGGCAGGACAGAGGAAGGAAGACAAGGAGACTTGGTGGTGGAGTGAGGAAGTACAGCAAAGTATACAGAAGAAGAGGTTGGCAAAGAAGAAATGGGATAGTCAGAGAGATGAAGAAAGTAGACAGGAGTACAAGGAGACACAGCTTAAAGCTAAGAGAGGTGGCAAAGGCAAAAGGCGTATGGTGAGTTGTATGACAGGTTAGACACTAAGGAAGGAGAAAAGGACTTGTACCGATTGGCTAGACAGAGGGACCGAGCTGCAAAGGATGTGCAGCAGCTTAGGGTGATGAAGGATAGAGATGGAAATGTGCTGACGAGCGAAGAGAGTGTGCTGAGAAGGTGGAAGGAGTACATTGGGGGGCTGATGAATGAAGAAAATGAGAGAGAGAGAGCAGGTTGGATGATGTGGGGATAGTGAATCAGGAAGTGCAGTGGATTAGCAAGGAGGACGTGAGGGCAGCTATGAAGAGGATGAAGAGTGGCAAGGCAGCTGGTCCTGATGACATACCTGTGGAGGCATGGAGATGTTTAGGAGAGATGGCAGTGGGGTTTTTAACTAGATTATTTAACTCAATCTTGGAAAGGGAGAGGATGCCTGAGGAGTGGAGAAGAAGCATACCGGTACCGATTTTCAAGAACCAGGGCGATGTGCAGAACTGTAGCAACTACAGAGGTATAAAGTTGATCAGCCACAGCATGAAGATTTGGGAAAGAGTAATCGAAGCTAGGTTAAGAGGAGGAGAGGTGACGATTAGCGAGCGGCAGTATGGTTTCATGCCACGAAAGAGCACCACAGATGCGATGTTTGCTTTGAGAGTGTTGATGGAGAAGTATAGAGAAGGCCAGAAGGAGCTACATTGTGTCTTTGTAGATTTAGAGAACGCATAAGCCAGGGTGCCGAGAGAGGAGATGTGGTATTGTATGAGGAAGCCGGGAGTTGCCGAGAAGTATGTAGGAGTGGTGCAGGATATGCACGTGACAGTGGCGAGGTGACAGATGGGTTCAAGGTGGAGGTGGGATTACATCAAGGATCGGCTCTGAGCCCCTTCTTGTTTGCAATGGTGATGGACAGGTTGACGGATGAGATCAGGCAGGAGTCTCCATGGACGATGATGTTCGCGGATGACATTGTGATCTGTAGCGAGAGTAGGGTGCAGGTGGAGGAGAGCCTGGAGATGTGGAGGTATGCACTGGAGAGAAGAGGAATGAAAGTCAGTAGGAGCAAGACGGAATACCTGTGTGTGAAAGAGAGGGAAGACAGTGGAATGGTCAGGAGTGGAGGTGACGAAGGCATATGACTTTAAATACTTGGGGTCAACAGTCCAAAGTAACGGGGAGTGCAGGAGAGAGGTGAAGAAGAGAGTGCAGGTAGGGCAGAGAAGAGTGTCAGGAGTGATTTGCGACAGAAGGGTGCCAGCAAGAGTTAAAGGGAAGGTTTACAAGATGGTTGTGAGACCAGCTACGTTGTATGGTTTGGAGACAGTGGCACTGACGAAAAGACAGCAGGAGGCGGAGCTGGAGGTGGCAGAGTTGAAGACGCTAAGGTTTTCACTGGGAGTGACGAAGAAGCACAGGATTAGGCACGATTATATTAGAGGGACCGCTCAAGTTGGACGGTTTGGAGACAAAGCAAGAGAGGCAAGATTGAGATGGCTTGGACATGTGTGGAGGAGAGATGCTGAGTATACTGGGAGAAGGATGCCGATTATGGAGCTGCCAGGGAAGAGAAGAAGAGGAAGGCCAAAGAGGAGGTTTATGGATGTGGTGAGGGAAGACATGCAGGTGGCTGGTGTGACAGAGGAAGACGCAGAAGACAGGAAGAAATGGAAACGGATGATCCGCTGTGGCGACCCCTAACGGGAGCAGCCGAAAGTAGTAGATCTATGTCATATGTACATTATTTACAATTAGTTCATAAGTCATTCATAATTCATGTGTGATTTCGTCATTCCTAGGTTATGTGCAGCTATTTACATGCAGTTATGTAGCCTACAATTATTATTTACATGCAGTCATGTGCAGTTATTTACATATGTTATGTAGTTATGTCATAGACATGTGATAACATTTTATAATTTATGCAATGTTTATTGAAACATTCTTTCTCTGTATTGCCCCCCTATACAGTTTTACAAAAAGGTTTGAATTCTCAAAGTTCTTCAGTAAAGTTCCTCAACTTGGACTGGGACTCTGTATTTCTTTGGGATTCTTCATGTTGGCTATCTGTCCGCCTGTCTATACATGGACACAAATACGTAGGACAGAATAGGCGGTCTTCTCGTTCCCCCCCGCCATTTAAAGAAAAAAAAATTGTGTGTATTTTTCTATCTTATCCCTCAAGGGTTAAAACCTCAACTAGGGCTTCTTGTTACCTTTCCAGGGTTCAAGTCACAACTAGGGTTACCTGGCAGAATTCGGGTTTAAGGTTAAGATTGGGGTTAAGCCAGGGGAAAGGGTACCCCCCCATCCGGCCACTCGTCAGGCGCTGGCATAATAGGTGTACGTTATGTACAGTAGATTGGATGATTGTATGACCGCCTGGCCAGCAGGTGGAGCCATGGAGGCACCAATCTCAGTAATATGAGGCGCATAGATGACGTCATCATGCAGCGCAGGCGATTCTGAACGGTGGAAATAAACGAAGCACATGGTTGCATGGAGTTGAGCTCCCGAAAAATACAAGAGTTAATTAAATGCGATAAAGTGGAAACGGTTAATTTAAATGCGATAAAGTGGAAACGTTGTAGAACCAGCATCATCACAGCTCAGTACTGCACGTGTACAGCACGTGTACAGCCAGTGTATCTTGCTGTTGTTCAGCAAGCTGTGTGTACAGCTAGCCGTGTATCAGTCAACCAAACGACCAGCTTATGTTAGCTCATGTACAGTTTGGAAACAGCTAATGTTATCTTGTGTACAGGAGGAAATACATTGTCAACGAACATTTGTGTCATCTCGTCATTTATGGGTGGCGTTCACAACGCCGCTAAATCTCAACAATTGCGACAGATAGTATATCTGTGTCAGTCCAAACGTTTGTAGTTCAAACGTTTACAATAGGTTAGAAATTTAAATCTGCATTCCCAAATAAATTGGAATTAACCTTGTACACTGTCCATCAAACAAGATGTTTAGATGGCGGCCACAGTCCCCCACCAACGAAAGTCGCGCGACGTTTCGGTTTTATGGAACCTTCTTCAGGCGAGGGCTTAGACTTTTCACGACCGGGCGGCATCTCGGTGGCCTTCTAAGGCTCGTAAAAATCAAATTAACAATCGAAAAAATAGCCAACATTAATCCAACTCACCGAACAGCGGGCGACGTAGCTCTGTGCCGGACTCCGACGAAAAGAGAGAATGAGGCTCCGCCTCTAAATATATACTGGGAAATATGACACCACTTCCGGTAGATGACAAGCTCTCCGGAAAAGGCGGCCCTTTTCGTTCCCCCCCGCCATTTAAAGAAAAAAAAATTGTGTGTCTTTTTCTATCTTATCCCTCAAGGGTTAAAACCTCAACTAGGGCTTCTTGTTACCTTTCCAGGGTTCAAGTCACAACTAGGGTTACCTGGCAGAATTCGGGTTTAAGGTTAAGATTGGGGTTAAGCCAGGGGAAAGGGTACCCCCCATCCGGCCACTCGTCAGGCGCTGGCATAATAGGTGTACGTTATGTACAGTAGATTGGATGATTGTATGACCGCCTGGCCAGCAGGTGGAGCCATGGAGGCACCAATCTCAGTAATATGAGGCGCATAGATGACGTCATCATGCAGCGCAGGCGATTCTGAACGGTGGAAATAAACGAAGCACATGGTTGCATGGAGTTGAGCTCCCGAAAAATACAAGAGTTAATTAAATGCGATAAAGTGGAAACGGTTAATTTAAATGCGATAAAGTGGAAACGTTGTAGAACCAGCATCATCACAGCTCAGTACTGCACGTGTACAGCACGTGTACAGACAGTGTATGGTCCCACAGCTGTGGTCAGAATCACGTCATTCAGCACGCTGTTGTTCAGCAAGCTGTGTGTACAGCTAGCCGTGTATCAGTCAACCAAACGACCAGCTTATGTTAGCTCATGTACAGTTTGGAAACAGCTAATGTTATCTTGTGTACAGGAGGAAATACATTGTCAACGAACATTTGTGTCATCTCGTCATTTATGGGTGGCGTTCACAACGCCGCTAAATCTCAACAATTGCGACAGATAGTAAATCTGTGTCAGTCCAAACGTTTGTAGTTCAAACGTTTACAATAGGTTAGAAATTTAAATCTGCATTCCCAAATAAATTGGAATTAACCTTGTACACTGTCCATCAAACAAGATGTTTAGATGGCGGCCACAGTCCCCCACCAACGAAAGTCGCGCGACGTTTCGGTTTTATGGAACCTTCTTCAGGCGAGGGCTTAGACTTTTCACGACCGGGCGGCATCTCGGTGGCCTTCTAAGGCTCGTAAAAATCAAATTAACAATCGAAAAAATAGCCAACATTAATCCAACTCACCGAACAGCGGGCGACGTAGCTCTGTGCCGGACTCCGACGAAAAGAGAGAATGAGGCTCCGCCTCTAAATATATACTGGGAAATATGACACCACTTCCGGTAGATGACAAGCTCTCCGGAAAAGGCGGCCCCCCACGCCGTTGTCACGGGAAACGTGACGCGACATCCGGCAAACGAGCGCCCTCCCCATAGACGGAAAAAAACAGAAAGGGGGAGAAAAAAAGAAAAAAGGGGACAGGGTTATTTTTCCAGAGACGGGTTAGGGTTATAGGACCGTGTGTCCGAGGAAAGTGACGTGTTGTTGACAAAATTGGAGTTTGGAGAGACTAGCTTGGTGACCTTCTTGTGCCAGATGGCGTAAGAGAGAGACCGAGTCACGGCTGCACTGCGTTGTGGTGGGGGCACAAAGCAGGAGGTCGTCGACGTACTGCCAAAGGGTTGAGCCGCGCGTCAGCGTAAGTGTGCTAAGGCTGTCTCGAAGTGCCCCGTTGTAGATCGTGGGGCTTTCACAATAGCCCTGACACAGCCTTGTCCATGTGTAAGGCCGACCGTCAAATAGGAACGCAAACCAGAACAGGGACGCTGAAGAAAGCGTTGGCAAGGTCCACAACGGTAAACCGCCGTGCAGAAGGGGGAACCTGAGACATAAGGGTGTAGGGATTGGGGACGCAGGGCGTGCGGGCCCTGACAGCTGCATTTACTGCCTGAAGGTCTTGAACGAACCTCCATTCAGTGGGCGTATCTTCTTCACGGGGAAGATGGGAGTGGAAACCGGGGAGGTGGGCCAAGGGACAATTATGCCCTTGACACGCAAGGCATTGAATACAGGGCAGATGCCATTAACCGCTTCCGGTTTCAAAGGGTACTGAGGTTGGTGGGGACGGAAGTCGGATTTCGGGGTAATGATGACGGGCTCACAATTACGTATGAGACCTACATCCTATTTCCCGTCAGCCCAAAGATGGGAGGGGATGTTGTGAAGCTGCGGAGCAAGTGCAGTGTGTGTGTGTGTGCCAGTGTATGGGCCTCAGTCACTGATGGTGAGGGGGCGGACAGAGCCAACATTCGTGACGTCACCGCAACGGTGGCGCTGACGTCTACCCGGTATAATTTTAGTTAGGGGGACCAGTCGCGTGAAGAGTCGGCGGGAAGCCAATCTGACGCCAGAGAAGCTTGTCGCGCGAGTGGACCCGTATCTGTCCACTGGGAACCCCGTGGTTTTACCAAGGAGACGTGCGGGACCGAGTCATCAACCGAAAACAACGCAGTTTGGTCGTTGTCTAATGTACACGTGACATGAGCGGTGCAGTGTAGGTTTTCCGCTGTCATGTAGGTCGATGCGTCCCCTGTTGTGGTGTGTGAGCAAGGGAGCAGAGCCACTGTGTGTATTGGGAGGCGGTAGGAGCCCACATGTAGACCCGTAGAGGGAGGGCGGGGTTATGTGTATGCAAAAAAATATTCGCTGCTGGTAACGAAGTGATGTACAGCCCTGATGAGGTGGAAACAACAGAGATGCCCAGTTGGATCATGCCATCTCCATCCAGCAAATTAAATGGGCAGTTATCAGAAATTAAAACAGGCAATTTTGTTGATGAGCTGTCATCCAGGCAAACAAGCGCACAGGAATGGATAATGGCTCCGTGACACACGTACCACTCGCAACAGTGGAGAGGACCGTTTGGCCGCTCCGTGTTAACCGTGGCCGGCCGATAGGCGGTTCTCACCACCGTTCGTGTGGCTCCCGTGTCTAACAAGAAAGGCAGCTCAGCATTTGCAAGACGCAAGGTTATCATTGGCAGTTTTCGGAAAGCTAGCTCATGAGATACATACTGTCCAACTGGGGAAGCTAACAGCAAAGCAGAGTCTTCATTGCAAATCAGTGTATTTGGTTGTGTCTGTGCATTCATACGACCTGATGTGGCAGCAGATGTGTCCAGGACCCCCACCTCCTCCTCCCGTGTCGCCTGTCAGTCCGAACCCCGGTATGAGCCTCCCCGTGGGGCCCACTGGTTGTGAGGTCCGTTGCTCCATCCTTGGCCTCTTCCGCGCCTTTGGTTGATGCCCTTGACGGAGTGGACAGTCTTCAGCCCAGTGACCGGGCTGGCCACATGTGAAGCAGCAGTCGTCACCCGGTTGGGGGCCGCTGGGCTGGGCGTGTTGTCACGGGTTCTGACATCGTGAACGGTC
Organism: Lampris incognitus; assembly: GCF_029633865.1. NCBI lineage: Eukaryota > Metazoa > Chordata > Actinopteri > Lampriformes > Lampridae > Lampris > Lampris incognitus. Next base: position 148,569 of record NW_026611338.1, read on the forward strand.
CCCGGGTCTGTCCTGTTGCACAGGTTAGTAGGGTGAAGGAAGCCGCTGCGGCACCATGGAGGAGAGAGAGAGAGGTGCGATGTTTGTCCTGAGCCTGCCTTGCCTTCTGTACTTCTTCCTTTTTCTGCATTTGATCGTGGGCATGATCAGCATGTCTCAGCAAGTCTTCCAGTCGTCTCTTTCCGTATCCTACGCAGTGTGTTTCTATGGCTTTCCTAACTCCGTCCTGCAGGCCGGCCAGGAAATGTTTGCAGAGGTGAGTTTCCCATTGGCCCCTCGCCGTGGACGGGGGAGAGAGAATTGGTGGCGGTTGGGGTGTTGGTGGTGGTGGTGGTGTCAGACGGGGTGTCGGTGGTGGTCCCAGGATCGGTCTCATGGCGCCGCGTTGTTGGACAGGTTGTTGGACGCACCCGGAGTCGTCAGAGGGGTGTCCCAGAGACATCGCTATGAGCTGCGGATATAAGGAAGACAAAAGGAGAGAGAGAGGCTGGCTGCCATGTGAGTATGGCGGAGGGGTGGATGTCAGAGATGGAATAGGAGAGGTGTGTGAGAACGGGTCTTTGGTTGATACGTGAGCTGTCGTATCTCTGTCTTTACCGAGTCGTCGCTGCGCGTCACAGTCCTCTGTAGCCTTTTTCTTTCCCTACTTTCACACTCTTTCTCCCACATTCCCAAAATTCTTTCTTGCTCTGCCATATACTCTAACCATGTTGTAGGAATCTTTTTCCTTTCTAAGACCTTCGCTTTTCCCTTTTCCATGGACTGTCGGACTTTCATTAGTTTATTCTTGCTCAAAGTTCCTTCAACAGGAAACCCATGATCCTGCATCCAGTCTAAAACATATTTTACCGAGTCTTCGCCATATTTCCTTATCACTCATTATCTGATAGATCGGACCCTCCATATTTATCGGGGGCAGTTTACTGCCCTTGTTTCCCTTTTATTTTATTTTTTTCCCCTCAAAATTCACTTGATCCTTCCAAATGACCACTTCTATTAGTGCGAGACCGAGGGTGAACAGCCGCTTAATTGTCAGTGCACGACCTCATCTGGTTTCAATAGTACGCGTTTTAAATGATCATTTTATCCTTTAAAGAATTCTGCTTACCCGTGCGATGAATCTCCCAGGGTTTTGCTGAGGGATCTCAGCGACACCGAACAAACGGACCACCCGCCTCTCCCTTTCTTCTTCTCAAACCTGGTGAGGTTATTGGGAGATCGGTGACTATGTTCTTGTCCCGAGATGATCGGTCAGCCGGTTGTCCGTCTGGCGGGGCGACGTGAGATCCCGCTTCTGACACCAAATTGTTGTGGATTTTCCTTTATCCTTTTAATGGGCTCTTGCCCCAGCAACCTCTGGGGAGAATAATCATCGGACAAATATTAAAGAAAACAGAGAATCTTTAATGCATCTGCAGATGGAGCGACATAAGGCCACACAGACGTTTGTCTGTGAGGATATGCTCTGCCTCTGAGCTGGAGATAGTGGTTTTTTATAGAACAGTCCGTCGCGTCATACACTATGTTTCCTGCGTCAACTAAGGTGTAATCTTACAAAGGAATGAAGGAAACATCTACGTTAATCACGTTCTGTGCCTCGTGAGTGTCTGTACGCCTGTTGCACTTGTCTTTTGCTGTACCTGGCCGTTCCTGGGATGCGGCAACGGGGAGGCAAGCATAGTAACAGTTGCTATGTGGCCCCATGGAAGGTACGCATGAGAACAATGGTTATGTGTGTCTGCAGTGAGTGAGAAGTTTCATACACACAGACAAGTGGAAAACTACAGAGTACATACGGAGTGCATATGGAGAACATTTTGTACTCCACATACATCACCAACATCCTGCTCAGCTCTCCCCTTCTCAGCCTCCTCCTGCTCAGCTGCACCACTCTCCTCTCAGAGCCTCACCGCAGCCACATCGTGATGACACGACTGGTACGAATGACATTGCGAGGTACTTGGTGCGCCGAGAGCTTGTGAATTCCGGTCTCATCCAGTTCAACGAGCGCCCAGAAAATTATTGGGCATGGAAGTCCTCTTTCTTCAACGCCATTGAAGGACTGAACTTAACTGCCAGCGAGGATCTCGACCTCTTGACAAAGTCGTTAGGAAAAGAGTTCTCAGAGCACGTTACAAGGATTCGCTATGTGCACGTCGCCGACCCTGTAGTGGGCCTACAACATGTCTGGGAACGCCTAGAAGAGTGCTCCCCTGAAGTGATCGAGAGAGCGCTCTTCGAGAGGATAGAGAACTTTCCAAAAATCTCTCAGAAAGACCCCGTAAAGTTGAGGGAACTGGGAGACCTGCTGATGGAGTTAGACTCTGCTAAGTGTGAGGGCTACCTGCCGGGGCTCTCGTACCTGGACACCGCCAGGGGTGTCAACCCGATCGTTGAGAAGCTGCCACACAGTCTACAAGAGAGGTGGATAACTAAGGGTTCCCAGTACAAAGAGCAGCACCATGCCCCCCCCCCATTCACCTTCTTCGCAGACTTCCTCTGCAGCGAGGCACACAGAAGAAACGACCCCAGCTTTACTCTCCCTTCAGCTCCCTCGAAAACGTCCAACAAGTCCTCCACAGGGTTCTCAAAACATGAGCGATCAGAAAAGGAATCAAGACACGCCAAAAGGCATGTCTCCACCCACAAGACAGAGGTCTCAACAAACCGCTCAGCTTCTCAGTCACGCAGTTCGAGCAGCATGCCTGGCGACAAAGGGAAACAATGTCCCATCCATCAGAAGCGCCATCCTCTAAAGAAATGTCGGGGTTTTCGAAGCAAGTCTCTTGAGGAGCGCAAAGCCTTTCTGAATGAGAATGGTGCCTGCTACAGGTGTTGCTCCTCCACAACTCACTTGGCGAAGAACTGTAAGGCAACTTTGAAGTGCAGCGAATGTGAGAGCGATGACCACATAGCGGCGCTCCACGCTGGACCTCCTCCACGGGACAAAAAAGACAAGGACCCCACCTCAGAGCATGGCGGGGAGAGTGAAGAGGAGGCGCCTCCACCAGCAGTCACCTCTAAATGCACAGCACACCCAGACAGAGCTAGTAACGTCTACATCGTCCTGGACGACCAGAGCAACAGATCTCTGGCGAGGTCTGATTTCTTCTACCTCATCCAAATCAGAGGTTCAGACTCACCGTACACCCTGCGTTGCGTACATGTGCAGGAGTCACCGAGACATCTGGAAGAAGAGCCACAGGGTTCTTGGCGGAGTCGTTGGATGGAAAAAACAAGTGTGCTGCTTCCAACACTCATTGAGTGCAACCATATGCCTGACGATCGGTCAGAAATCCCGACCCCAGAAGCTGCACAGCACCACAGCCACCTGAAGTCCATCGCTCGCAGAATCCCTCGCCTGGACCCTGAAGCCCAGATCCTGATACTTCTGGGACGCCACATCCTTCAGGTCCACAAAGTCAGGGAGCAACGCAATGGTCCTCCCAGCGCCCCCTATGCCCAACATCTAGACCTGGGTTGGGTGGTTATAGGGGACGTGTGCCTGGGTTCAGCCCACAAGCCAGCAGCTGTGACTTCCTATCGCACCAGCGTGCTCGAAAACGGAAGGCCATCTCTCCTCACTCCGTGGCCCAACCGTCTCCAGGTCAAGGAAAGGTTCCTCCTTACAGCATCAAACATGACACCCCAGTCCCTGATGACGACAAAGTGGGGCTTTCCATCGAAGATCGTCTGTTCCTGGAGTTCATGGACAGAGAGATGGTGATGGACGACACCAACAGCTGGGTGGCGCCTCTCCCATTCCGATCCCCTCGTCGACGGCTCCCGAACAATCGAGACCAAGCTCTCAGCAGACTTACCTCTCCCCGCCGCACCCTGGAAAGAAAGCCTAAGATGAAAGCCGACTTCGTCACACCTTCATGCAAAACATCTTTGATCGCGACCAGGCGGAGTTGGCCCCAACACTACCGGAGGGAAGTGAGTGCTGGTACTTACTTATCTTCGGCGTCTACAACCCTCAAAAGCCAGACAATATCAGGGTTGTCTTCGATTCCAGCGCTCAACATCACGGCATCTCCCTGAACGATGTGCGTGCTACTTACCGGCCCGGATCTGAACAACAGCTTGCTGGGAGTCTTGCTGCGCTCCCGAAGAGAAACAGTGGCTGTCATAGCGGACATCGAGCAGATGTTTCACAGCTTCGTCGTTCGAGAAGACAACAGAGATTTCTTGTGTTTCCTGTGGTTCAACAACAACGACCCCAACCGAGAGATTGCCGAGTATCGCATGAAAGTCCACGTATTCGGCAACTCACCATCCCCAGCTGTCGCCGTCTATGGACTTCACCGAGCAGCAGAACACAGCTCCAGGGAACACGGAATGGATGCCAAGCACTTAGTGGAACGCGACTTCTACGTCGACGACGGCCTCGCTCTGGCCTCGACTAGCTAGCTAGTCGTTTCCTAGCCAGGCTAGCTAGCTATGAACGTATAAACTGCCGTGCGATAACGTTATAATTAGCTTTAATCAGTCACTTAAAAATCACACCCGAGTGTGCCAAAATGTTACAAAAACATGTCAATATTCAATGTTTACTGGGGTTTTTCGCGCTTCGGCTCACTTCTTACCGAGAAATTGGCACTTGGCACAAGTTGGCCGTGAACTTGACTTCTCCTCAGGGCTCCAAGCAGTGAAAAGAAAAATGGCATAAAATCAAGAGATTTTGAGAACCAAAGTTTGGCTGCGTCAGTAGTCACGTGACATACTGGATGGAAAAATAGTCTTTGGTTTTAAGTCAGTCAAATACATTGAACCAATGAGGCCCTGATTTCCATTGAATTAAAGTGATTTTAATACATATATAGACCCAAAATATCATAAATACAATTATATCGGGTCCAATCAAATAAAAAACACGCTTTAATTGAATGGCAGCATATGATCACTTTTTACTGTGTGGATGCAAACAGTGAAACTTATGTAACCCCTTTTTCACTGGCGGGTGAAGTAATACTTGGGGTAGTATTGGTCGAGGATCAATGACCACACCGGGTTATAGAACTCAGGTTTAATCGTGGCTCAGTAGGCAGACGTAATAACCATACGTGGTAGTGGTGTAACCATAATAACAGTCCGGGTAGTACATAACACCTAGTGTAGTTCCAGTGGATATACATGGCGTTATATCACTACAACCAGCTGCACTGATGTTTGCTCGGGAGCTACAGACGCCTGTGGATCTGGTCTTTGGCAAGCCGCCAAACCCACCAGTACGAGTGCCGCCGGGCCAGGACTATGTAGACGCACTACAGGACCGGATGGAGGCTCCTCATCAGCAGGCTCCAGAGAATATGGCTTCTGCAGGGGAAAGGCAGAAGAGAGCCTATGATGTACGTTGCCACCGCAAAGAGTAACAGCAGGGGGACAACGTATGGGTGTATAACCCACGGCGAACGAAGGGACGGTCCCCAAAGCTGAACAGCAACTGGGAGGGGCCCTGCCTCATCCTGAAGAGGATCTCAGAGGTCATCTATAGAGTGAAGCTCCACAGCCGCCCTCGGATAGTCATCCTTCACCAAGATCGCCTCGCACCTTACTTAGTACAGACCAGGCTACCGGGGTCCAGGGAGGGGGTAAGGACACTGCTGGATCAAAGCCAACCTCCCTGGATGTCAGCAAGGAGCTACCATTAGAGCATCTTGTTGTGGGCCAGGGAGGGGGCGGGGACACTGGGTTTACAGAGCTGCCCTCCCTGGCCAGGAATGGAAACAGCGGTGACGTCGAAGTCGACGGTGGGGGCTCAGACCCAGCGGATGCAGAGCCGCCCCCGTCATCCATCAGCAGCCCGCGGCAAGGAGCAGCCCGGGATGGGAGAGGTGCTCGGCGGAAGAAACCCTCATGGTGGATGGACCCATCCACATGGGATTTGGGTTAGGCCAACGGGACGTTGGTCTTTCAAGGAAGGAGGCAGTGTGGCGAATTCAACTAGAGTGTTCCTGCTCCAAGTTCATTTGCATGTTACCCACGATGCAACTGAAATGTCGATGTTTTGGTTATGTTGTGGGCTATTGAACACGTTAAAAACGGGCATATCTGTTACAGATAGCGGGGATGCGGTGCAAGGTGATGGGGACGTTACGAGAGAAGTTGATTAGACAACATGCTATTTCCCACCATGAGGGTAAAGAGTAGGCAAATAGATAAGGTCGCTTCTGTGGCCAAGAAAAGGATCAAGCTGAGACCAAAACGAATTTGTGACTGTTATGACTAGCTTGGCTTGCGGTCATTAAAAGCTTGCTTGTTAACTCTGAAAGGTTTGCTGAGAAGTCCATTATTTGACCACGTCAAAATATCATCATGTTAATTTTATGTCAACCCATTTGGCCCCGTTACACTGGGAGGAGCCATTACATATGAAGCCCCTGCCCCCCCCCCAAAAAAAACAAACAAAAACAAAACAAAAATAAAAAATGATGTCAGTCATTTATTTGCGACTGTTGTGCGGACTGTGTGTGTTGAGCAGCGACCCCCGGTACACCCTTGTTACAGTCGTTTTTGCTGACCCGGAAGTTGTACTGTCAAGCAAGCGCCACAAACAACGCGCGCGGACAGCCTGGACACGGCAGCACTGGCACATCCTACAAGATTAATAAAGTGTGAGTATTAATCATATACGTTTTGATGCAAGCTGTGCCTTGCCCCTTTAAGGAGAGGGCTTAGTGGGTATTGTGTGTGTGTGGGGGGGCGTGATGTAGACGCAGCCGTGTGTGTGTGTGTGTGTCTGTGTATTTTCTGTTTGTAGCCGCAGCCGCGGAGACGCTAGTTTGCCGACAGATAGGAAGGTAGCCACCGTTACCAGTGATGATTTGTATGCATCACAGGGAGAGAGGGAGGGAGGGAGGCTGCCGTGTGTTAAATGGGACTGCAGTGCAGTGCAGTGGCCGGCCCGTTCTCCACTGCAGAGTTGGTCCGGACTCTTTATGAAGTTGTTACCAGCTACGAGCCAGGCTAAGCTAAATAGACTAGCGAGACACCCACCAGAGGCTTCCAACTACGGTTCGGAGCCGCGACGCTGGAGAGGTAACAGTACTAGACGTGCTGCTGCACTAGACGTTTTGTTGTTTTGTTGTGTTAAGTTACAAGTAAAGCTGAGCGTCGCTGTGTAAGTTAGCTTTTACCTAATCAACGTTAGCCAACTTGCTAAGTAGGCTGTTGCTCTGCGTGCGCGTTTTCATTTTTGGGGTAGCATGCGGCGATAGCTTTTGTTAAAAAGCATGCTAATTTGCCCTGGGAATCAGTGGAGGCTGATGGAAGTGACCCATTTGTATCTTAACTGTCATCTTCTTCTCTCTATAGACACTGTGGGACTTGAGCAGGACCCAAACAGACCTCACCTACGATGCAGTCCCAGGTAGACCAGTATAGTATGGTCTATAATAGCAGATCATGATCCAGCTCAAGGTTATTGTAGTTCACTAAAACTGAACTAAAACCAGGTGTGAAAAGAGAAGAAAAAAAAACATTTCAGTTCACTGAAATAAAAATAAAACTTGACTTTAGAGGAGCAAGAAGAGGAAGCGAGTGAAGGCAGAGCCGAAGATCAAATGGTGGAAGTTGAAGAAGGAAAACTGTTGTGTGGAGTTCAGGCAGGGGTTAAGACAGGCACTGGGTGGATAGTGGAGAGTTGCCGGACGGCTGGGCAACCACTGCAGAAATAGTGAGGGAGACAGCTAGGAAGGTACTTGGTGTGTCGGCAGGACAGAGGAAGGAAGACAAGGAGACTTGGTGGTGGAGTGAGGACGTACAGCAAAGTATACAGAAGAAGAGGTTGGCAAAGAAGAAATGGGATAGTCAGAGAGATGAAGAAAGTAGACAGGAGTACAAGGAGACACAGCTTAAAGCTAAGAGAGGTGGCAAAGGCAAAAGGCGTATGGTGAGTTGTATGACAGGTTAGACACTAAGGAAGGAGAAAAGGACTTGTACCGATTGGCTAGACAGAGGGACCGAGCTGCAAAGGATGTGCAGCAGCTTAGGGTGATGAAGGATAGAGATGGAAATGTGCTGACGAGCGAAGAGAGTGTGCTGAGAAGGTGGAAGGAGTACATTGGGGGGCTGATGAATGAAGAAAATGAGAGAGAGAGAGCAGGTTGGATGATGTGGGGATAGTGAATCAGGAAGTGCAGTGGATTAGCAAGGAGGACGTGAGGGCAGCTATGAAGAGGATGAAGAGTGGCAAGGCAGCTGGTCCTGATGACATACCTGTGGAGGCATGGAGATGTTTAGGAGAGATGGCAGTGGGGTTTTTAACTAGATTGTTTAACTCAATCTTGGAAAGGGAGAGGATGCCTGAGGAGTGGAGAAGAAGCATACCGGTACCGATTTTCAAGAACCAGGGCGATGTGCAGAACTGTAGCAACTACAGAGGTATAAAGTTGATCAGCCACAGCATGAAGATTTGGGAAAGAGTAATCGAAGCTAGGTTAAGAGGAGGAGAGGTGACGATTAGCGAGCGGCAGTATGGTTTCATGCCACGAAAGAGCACCACAGATGCGATGTTTGCTTTGAGAGTGTTGATGGAGAAGTATAGAGAAGGCCAGAAGGAGCTACATTGTGTCTTTGTAGATTTAGAGAACGCATAAGCCAGGGTGCCGAGAGAGGAGATGTGGTATTGTATGAGGAAGCCGGGAGTTGCCGAGAAGTATGTAGGAGTGGTGCAGGATATGCACGTGGAAGTGTGACAGTGGCGAGGTGACAGATGGGTTCAAGGTGGAGGTGGGATTTACATCAAGGATCGGCTCTGAGCCCCTTCTTGTTTGCAATGGTGATGGACAGGTTGACGGATGAGATCAGGCAGGAGTCTCCATGGACGATGATGTTCGCGGATGACATTGTGATCTGTAGCAAGAGTAGGGTGCAGGTGGAGGAGAGCCTGGAGATGTGGAGGTATGCACTGGAGAGAAGAGGAATGAAAGTCAGTAGGAGCAAGACGGAATACCTGTGTGTGAAAGAGAGGGAAGACAGTGGAATGGTCAGGAGTGGAGGTGACGAAGGCATATGACTTTAAATACTTGGGGTCAACAGTCCAAAGTAACGGGGAGTGCAGGTGAGAGGTGAAGAAGAGAGTGCAGGTAGGGCAGAGAAGAGTGTCAGGAGTGATTTGCGACAGAAGGGTGCCAGCAAGAGTTAAAGGGAAGGTTTACAAGATGGTTGTGAGACCAGCTACGTTGTATGGTTTGGAGACAGTGGCACTGACGAAAAGACAGCAGGAGGCGGAGCTGGAGGTGGCAGAGTTGAAGACGCTAAGGTTTTCACTGGGAGTGACGAAGAAGCACAGGATTAGGCACGATTATATTAGAGGGACCGCTCAAGTTGGACGGTTTGGAGACAAAGCAAGAGAGGCAAGATTGAGATGGCTTGGACATGTGTGGAGGAGAGATGCTGAGTATATTGGGAGAAGGATGCCGATTATGGAGCTGCCAGGGAAGAGAAGAAGAGGAAGGCCAAAGAGGAGGTTTATGGATGTGGTGAGGGAAGACATGCAGGTGGCTGGTGTGACAGAGGAAGACGCAGAAGACAGGAAGAAATGGAAACGGATGATCCGCTGTGGCGACCCCTAACGGGAGCAGCCGAAAGTAGTAGATCTATGTCATATGTACATTATTTACAATTAGTTCATAAGTCATTCATAATTCATGTGTGATTTCGTCATTCCTAGGTTATGTGCCGCTATTTACATGCAGTTATGTAGCCTACAATTATTATTTACATGCAGTCATGTGCAGTTATTTACATATGTTATGTAGTTATGTCATAGACATGTGATAACATTTTATAATTTATGCAATGTTTATTGAAACATTCTTTCTCTGTATTGCCCCCCTATACAGTTTTACAAAAAGGTTTGAATTCTCAAAGTTCTTCAGTAAAGTTCCTCAACTTGGACTGGGACTCTGTATTTCTTTGGGATTCTTCATGTTGGCTATCTGTCCGCCTGTCTATACATGGACACAAATACGTAGGACAGAATAGGCGGTCTTCTCGTTCCCCCCCGCCATTTAAAGAAAAAAAAATTGTGTGTCTTTTTCTATCTTATCCCTCAAGGGTTAAAACCTCAACTAGGGCTTCTTGTTACCTTTCCAGGGTTCAAGTCACAACTAGGGTTACCTGGCAGAATTCGGGTTTAAGGTTAAGATTGGGGTTAAGCCAGGGGAAAGGGTACCCCCCCATCCGGCCACTCGTCAGGCGCTGGCATAATAGGTGTACGTTATGTACAGTAGATTTGATGATTGTATGACCGCCTGGCCAGCAGGTGGAGCCATCGAGGCACCAATCTCAGTAATATGAGGCGCATAGATGACGTCATCATGCAGCGCAGGCGATTCTGAACGGTGGAAATAAACGAAGCACATGGTTGCATGGAGTTGAGCTCCCGAAAAATACAAGAGTTAATTAAATGCGATAAAGTGGAAACGGTTAATTTAAATGAGATAAAGTGGAAACGTTGTAGAACCAGCATCATCACAGCTCAGTACTGCACGTGTACAGCACGTGTACAGACAGTGTATGGTCCCACAGCTGTGGTCAGCATCACGTCATTCAGCACGCTGTTGTTCAGCAAGCTGTGTGTACAGCTAGCCGTGTATCAGTCAACCAAACGACCAGCTTATGTTAGCTCATGTACAGTTTGGAAACAGCTAATGTTATCTTGTGTACAGGAGGAAATACATTGTCAACGAACATTTGTGTCATCTCGTCATTTATGGGTGGCGTTCACAACGCCGCTAAATCTCAACAATTGCGACAGATAGTAAATCTGTGTCAGTCCAAACGTTTGTAGTTCAAACGTTTACAATAGGTTAGAAATTTAAATCTGCATTCCCAAATAAATTGGAATTAACCTTGTACACTGTCCATCAAACAAGATGTTTAGATGGCGGCCACAGTCCCCCACCAACGAAAGTCGCGCGACGTTTCGGTTTTATGGAACCTTCTTCAGGCGAGGGCTTAGACTTTTCACGACCGGGCGGCATCTCGGTGGCCTTCTAAGGCTCGTAAAAATCAAATTAACAATCGAAAAAATAGCCAACATTAATCCAACTCACCGAACAGCGGGCGACGTAGCTCTGTGCCAGACTCCGACGAAAAGAGAGAATGAGGCTCCGCCTCTAAATATATACTGGGAAATATGACACCACTTCCGGTAGATGACAAGCTCTCCGGAAAAGGCGGCCCCCCACGCCGTTGTCACGGGAAACGTGACGCGACATCCGGCAAACGAGCGCCCTCCCCATAGACGGAAAAAAACAGAAAGGGGGAGAAAAAAAGAAAAAAGGGGACAGGGTTATTTTTCCAGAGACGGGTTAGGGTTATAGGACCGTGTGTCCGAGGAAAGTGACGTGTTGTTGACAAAATTGGAGTTTGGAGAGACTAGCTTGGTGACCTTCTTGTGCCAGATGGCGTAAGAGAGAGACCGAGTCACGGCTGCACTGCGTTGTGGTGGGGGCACAAAGCAGGAGGTCGTCGACGTACTGCCAAACGGTTGAGCCGCGCGTCAGCGTAAGTGTGCTAAGGCTGTCTCGAAGCGCCCCGTTGTAGATCGTGGGGCTTTCACAATAGCCCTGACACAGCCTTGTCCATGTGTAAGGCCGACCGTCAAATAGGAACGCAAACCAGAACAGGGACGCTGAAGAAAGCGTTGGCAAGGTCCACAACGGTAAACCGCCGTGCAGAAGGGGGAACCTGAGACATAAGGGTGTAGGGATTGGGGACGCAGGGCGTGCGGGCCCTGACAGCTGCATTTACTGCCTGAAGGTCTTGAACGAACCTCCATTCAGTGGGCGTATCTTCTTCACGGGGAAGATGGGAGTGGAAACCGGGGAGGTGGGCCAAGGGACAATTATGCCCTTGACACGCAAGGCATTGAATACAGGGCAGATGCCATTAACCGCTTCCGATTTCAAAGGGTACTGAGGTTGGTGGGGACGGAAGTCGGATTTCGGGGTAATGATGACGGGCTCACAATTACGTATGAGACCTACATCCTATTTCCCGTCAGCCCAAAGATGGGAGGGGATGTTGTGAAGCTGCGGAGCAAGCGCAGTGTGTGTGTGTGTGTGTGTGTGTGTATGGGCCTCAGTCACTGACGGTGAGGGGGCGGACAGAGCCAACATTCGTGACGTCACCGCAACGGTGGCGCTGACGTCTACCCGGTATAATTTTAGTGAGGGGTACCAGTCGCGTGAAGAGTCGGCGGGAAGCCAATCTGATGCCAGAGAAGCTTGTCGCGCGAGTGGACCCGTATCTGTCCACTGGGAACCCCGTGGTTTTACCAAGGAGACGTGCGGGACCGAGTCATCAACCGAAAACAACGCAGTTTGGTCGGTGTCTAATGTACACGTGACATGAGCGGTGCAGTGTAGGTTGTCCGCTGTCATGTAGGTCGATGCGTCCCCTGTTGTGGTGTGTGAGCAAGGGAGCAGAGCCACTGTGTGTATTGGGAGGCGGTAGGAGCCCACATGTAGACCCGTAGAGGGAGGGCGGGGTTATGTGTATGCAAAAAAATATTCGCTGCTGGTAACGAAGTGATGTACAGCCCTGATGAGGTGGAAACAACAGAGATGCCCAGTTGGATCATGCCATCTCTATCCAACAATTTAAATGGGCAGTTATCAGAAATTAAAACAGGCAATTTTGTTGATGAGCTGTCATCCAGGCAAACAAGCGCACAGGAATGGATAATGGCTCCGTGACACACGTACCACTCGCAACAGTGGAGAGGACCGTTTGGCCGCTCCGTGTTAACCGTGGCCGGCCGATAGGCGGTTCTCACCACCGTTCGTGTGGCTCCCGTGTCTAACAAGAAAGGCAGCTCAGCGTTTGCAAGACGCAAGGTTATCATTGGCAGTTTTCGGAAAGCTAGCTCATGAGATACATACTGTCCAACTGGGGAAGCTAACAGCAAAGCAGAGTCTTCATTGCAAATCAGTGTATTTGGTTGTGTCTGTGCATTCATACGACCTGATGTGGCAGCAGATGTGTCCAGGACCCCCACCTCCTCCTCCCGTGTCGCCTGTCAGTCCGAACCCCGGTATGAGCCTCCCCGTGGGGCCCACTGGTTGTGAGGTCCGTTGCTCCATCCTTGGCCTCTTCCGCGCCTTTGGTTGATGCCCTTGACGGAGTGGACAGTCTTCAGCCCAGTGACCGGGCTGGCCACATGTGAAGCAGCAGTCGTCACCCGGTTGGGGGCCGCTGGGCTGGGCGTGTTGTCACGGGTTCTGACATCGTGAACGGTCCCCGGGTCTGTCCTGTTGCACAGGTTAGTAGGGTGAAGGAAGCCGCTGCGGCACCATGGAGGAGAGAGAGAGAGGTGCGATGTTTGTCCTGAGCCTGACTTGCCTTCTGTTCTTCTTCCTTTTTCTGCATTTGATCGTGGGCATGATCAGCATGTCTCAGCAAGTCTTCCAGTCGTCTCTTTCCGTATCCTACGCAGTGTGTTTCTATGGCTTTCCTAACTCCGTCCTGCAGGCCGACCAGGAAATGTTTGCAGAGGTGAGTGTTGTGGTTACACCGCCCCGAGCTGCCTCCCCGGCACGTTCAAGCCACTCCCCCAGCTCGGACGTGCCGGAAACATCCCAGCGCTCGGGTCGCGCTCTGAGGAGACGAGCGCTGCACTGCACCAGGTGTTTGCCATCATCCATCAGGCACACCTGTGGAAATCAGGCAGCCTTCTACAAGAAGCCTCCCAGAACGTCTCTCTGTGCTTTGACGTACTGAACCCTGAGGTAAAGTTCTGACAAGCCCTCCAGCGTTCCTTGCATTCTGTTTATTCCCCAGTGTCTTATCTTCGTGTCTCTGTTTCCTCCCAAGACTCTCCCTCCGCGATTTCCGCATCTCCCTCGTCCCCAGCGACCTTCACGTTTTTTCCCCGGACCTCTCCTGCGATCTCCCCCCTTGTCCCTCTATCTGGACCCCTCCCTTCGGACTCGACTTCCCGGATCTCGGACCTGGACTTTCTCGGACAACCCCTCTTGGATCACGGACTGGACTTTCTTGCCAGGTGCACGCACATTTTTTCAACACCTCCTGGTCATTTACATACCACACCACACATAGGCTAAAAACACTCACGCATAGTTATACACGCAAACCACGGGACACCACACATAGTTTATTCACACATCCCACTAACAGAACGCCTTTTTCACCATACATTTCCCTCCCACAATAAAACCCCCCTTTGTAGATTTAGAAGTCATCTCGTGTCTGTCTGTCTTGGGTTTCGCCACACGGGTCAGGTTCTGGTGCGCGAGCACAACAGAACGTCGGAGCCATTATGGACCCAGGCAAACCCAAGGAGCGGACGGTCCCTGTGACGCCCCAGAGCCCCGTCCCCCTAGAGGCAGTAGTAAGAAGTCACAGTTGCCAACTTGCCTCTCTCCGCTCAGAGCTTACTACTGCCTTCACCCGTGTCACCGGAGAGGTCAGCGATCTTCAGTCCGGCTCCCAGGCCGCGACGAGCGCGTTAGATGCCCTCACCGCGCAGATCCCTGCACTCTCCACAGCGGTCTCCAGGATGAGTGACCACCCTGCCCTGGCCTCGGTCTCTGCCCCCAGCTCGGCCTTCTGTTTCCCCGTTCCTGGTCCCGACGTTCCCCCTCCTCCGAGTCAACCCCCACTGGACCCCTGGTGCGAGCCTAACCTCCCCTGCCCGAAGGCCTTCGGTGGGGAGTTCGAGCTGTGCAGGGGTTTCCTTGGTCAGTGTGAGCTCCTGTTCAAACACCAGCCAGCCAGGTATAGGACAGGAGAGACCAAGGTAGCCCTTGTCATGTCCCTCCTCACCGGCAAAGCCCTCAGCTGGGCCATAGCGGCGGTAGGCCATACCGAGCAGCTCGCCTCGGACTATTGTGCCTTCCGCCGCGAGTTCAATCTGGTGTTCGACCACCCAGCTGACGGGCAGGACGCTGCCGGCCGCCTCCATTCCATCCAACAGGGAGCCAGGTCGGTGGCAGATTATTCCTTGGAGGTAAGGATACTCGCGGCAGACAGTGGGTGGGATGACACTGCGCTCAAGTGCGCGTACAGGAGGGGGCTGAGCGACCCCATCAAAGATCTCATCGTTCGGGACCGCCCTGCCTTCTTCAACGAGCTCGTCACCCTCGCCCTCCAGATGGACGAACGGCTGCAGGAGCGGCGCCAGGAACGCGCCCCTCGCGCTGGCCCCTCCCATAGACCAACCCCCGTCCGTTCTACCGGTGCCTTCCCTGGGTCAGCGTCCCGTGGGCTCTCTCCACCCTCACACTCCCCCTCGCAACCCTGGGTGGCTTCTGGATCCAGGCCGGAGGAGGAGCCCATGCAGTTGGGTCGGTCACGGCTCCCGCTGGAGGTTAGGGAGCAGAGGATGCGTGGCCACCTCTGCCTCTACTGCGGGAGGTCGGGCCACTACATCAAGGCCTGCCCGACTCGCCCAAAAAGGCCCGGCTCACTAGTGAGGGGTGTCCTAGTGAGCCTGACGACCCTTCCTCAGCCCCAGCCCAAGAAGGAGCACAACCACCTTTTTCCGGTCACTCTCACCTGGGGTAACGACTCACTGTCTGTTGGTGCACTCCTGGATTCGGGGGCGGACGAGTGTTTGATGGACATCTCGCTGGCCCGGCAGGCCGGCATTCCACTCGTCCCCCTAGACACACCCCTCACAGCCCAAGCCCTAGATGGTCGTTCACTTGGTAAGATCACACATAGCACTGCTTCCCTCACCCTCACCCTTTCGGGTAATCACGTGGAAGCTATCCGTTTCTTGGTTTTGCACGCCCCCACAGCGCCCCTGGTGTTAGGAAGACCGTGGTTGGAACGGCACGATCCCTACATCTCTTGGTCTACTGGGCGGATTTTGGGTTGGAGCGTTGCGTGTCATGCCAACTGCCTTCGCTCCGCCCACTCCCCGTCCAGCGGCCTCAGACCCGTGCCTCCTCCCACGGATCTCACTGGTGTTCCTCCCATTTATCACGATTTAGCCCCTGTATTTATTTAGTAAAGACAGTGCAACCCAGCCACTGAGGATGCACAAGCCAGTGCATCCTTAGTGCCGGTCCCAAGCCCGGACAAATGGGGAGGGTTGCGTCAGGAAGGGCATCCGGCGTAAAATCTTTGCCAAATCAAATATGCGGATCATAAATAAGACTTACATACCGGATCGGTCGAGGCCCGGGTTACCAACGACCGCCACCGGTACTGTTAACCAGCAGGGTGTCGGTGGAAACTATGCTACTGTTGGGCGAAGGAGAAGGAGAGGAGGAAAGCATGTCCAGAGGCAGCTAGAGAGGAGGAAGGGTAGGCATGTGGAGGTGAGAGTTGGAACTTTGAATGTTGGCACTATGACTGGTAAAGGGAGAGAGCTGGCTGACATGATGGAAAGAAGAAAGGTAGGCATACTGTGTGTGCAAGAGACCAGGTGGAAGGGGAGTAAGGCCAGGAGTATCGGAGGTGGGTTCAAACTCTTCTACCATGGTGTGAATGGGAGGAGAAATGGGGTAGGGGTAATTCTGAAGGAAGAGTATGTCAAGAGCGTGCTGGAGGTGAAGAGAGTGTCAGACAGAGTGATGAGTATGAAGCTGGAAATTGAAGGTTTATTGCTGAATGTTATCAGCGTATATGCCCCGCAAGTTGGGTGTGAGATGGATGAAAAAGAAGAATTCTGGAATGAGTTGGACGACATGGTGGAGAGGGTACCCAAGGAGGAGAGAGTGGTGATTGGAGCGGACTTCAATGGACATGTTGGTGAAGGGAACAGAGGTGATGAGGAGGTGATGGGAAAGTATGGAGTCAAGAAGAGAAATGTGGAAGGACAGATGGTGGTCGATTTTGCGAAAAGGATGGAAATGGCTGTGGTGAATACATATTTCAAGAAGAGGGAGGAACACAGGGTGACGTACAAGAGTGGAGGGAAGTGCACACAGGTGGACTATATCTTATGTAGAAGGCACCATCTAAAAGGGATTGGAGACTGCAAGGTGGTGACAGGGGAGAGCGTAGCCAGGCAGCATCGGATGGTGGTCTGTAGGATGACTTTGGAGACCAAGAAGAGGAAGCGAGTGAAGACACAGCCGAAGATCAAATGGTGGAAGTTGAAGAAGGAAGACTGTTGTGTGGAGTTCAGGCAGGAGTTAAGACAGGCACTGGGTGGTAGTGAAGAGTTGCCAGATGGCTGGAAAACCACTGCAGAAAGAGTGAGGGAGACAGCTAGGAAGGTACTTGGTGTGTCATCAGGACAGAGAAAGGAAGACAAGAAGACTTGGTGGTGGGATGAGGAAGTACAGCAAATTATACAGAGGAAAAGGTTGGCAAAGAAGAAGTGGGATAGTCAGAGAGATGAAGAAAGTAGACAGGAGTACAAGGAGATGCAGCGTAAAGCAAAGAGAGAGGTGGCAAAGGCAAAGGAAAAGGCGTATGGTGAGTTGTATGACAGATTAGACACTAAGGAAGGAGAAAAGGACTTGTACCGATTGGCTAGACAGAGGGACCAAGCTGCAAAGGATGTGCAGCAAGTTAGGGCGATCAAGGATAGAGATGGAAATGTGCTGACAAGCGAGGAGAGTGTGCTAAGAAGGTGGAAGGAATACTTTGAGGGGCTGATGAATGAAGAAAATGAGAGAGAGAGAAGGTTGGATGATGTAGGGATAGTGAATCAGGAAGTTCAGCGGATTAGCAAGGAGGAAGTGAGGGCAGCTATGAAGAGGATGAAGAATGGAAAGGCAGTTGGTCCTGATGACATACCTGTGGAGGCATGGAGATGTTTAGGAGAGATGGCAGTGGACTTTCTAACTAGATTGTTTAACACAATCCTGGAAAGTGAGAGGATGCCTGAGGAGTGGAGAAGAAGCATACTGGTACCGATTTTCAAGAACAAGGGCGATGTGCAGAACTGTAACAACTACAGAGGTATAAAGTTGATCAGCCACAGCATGAAGATTTGGGAAAGAGTAATAGAAGCTAGGTTAAGAGGAGAGGTGACGATCAGCGAGCAGCAGTATAGTTTCATGCCACGAAAGAGCACCACAGATGCGATGTTTGCTTTGAGAATGTTGATTGAGAAGTATAGAGAAGGCCAGAAAGAGTTGCATTGTGTCTTTGTAGATTTAGAGAAAGCTTATGACAGAGTACCGAGAGAGGAGGTGTGGTATTGTATGAGGAAGTCAGGAGTTGCAGAGAAGTATGTAGGAGTGGTGCAGGATACGTATGAGGGAAGTGTGACAATGGTGAGGTGTGCGGTTGGAATGACGGATGGGTTCAAGGTGGAGGTGGGATTACATCAAGGATCGGCTCTTAGCCCTTTCTTGTTTGCAATGGTGATGGACAGGTTGACGGACAAGATCAGGCAGGAGTCTCCATGGACGATGATGTTCGCGGATGACATTGTGATCTGTAGTGAGAGTAGGGTGCAGGTTGAGGAGAGCCTGGAGAGGTGGAGGTATGCACTAGAGAGAAGAGGAATGAAAGTCAGTAGGAGCAAGACGGAATACCTATGCGTGAATGAGAGAGAGGACAGTGGAATGGTCAGGATGCAAGGAGTGGAGGTGACAAAGACATCTGAGTTTAAATACTTGGGGTCAACTGTCCAAAGTAACGGGGAGTGCAGTAGAGAGGTGAAAAAGAGAGTGCAGGCAGGTTGGAGTGGGTGGAGAAGTGTGTCAGGAGTGATTTGCGACAGAAGGGTACCAGCAAGAGTTAAAGGGAAAGTTTACAAGATGGTTGTGAGACCAGCTATGTTATATGGTTTGGAGACAGTGGCACTGACGAAAAGACAGGAGGCGGAGCTGGAGGTGGCAGAGTTGAAGATGCTAAGATTTTCACTGGGAGTAACGAAGAAGGACAGGATTAGGAACGATTATATTAGAGGGACCGCTCAGGTTGGACGGTTTGGAGACAAAGCAAGAGAGGCAAGATTGAGATGGCTTGGACATGTGTGGAGGAGAGATGCTGAGTATATTGGGAGAAGGATGCTGAATATGGAGCTGCCAGGGAAGAGGAGAAGAGGAAGGCCAAAGAGGAGGTTTATGGATGTGGTGAGGGAAGACATGCAGGTGGCTGGTGTGACAGAGGAAGACGCAGAAGACAGGAAGAAATGGAAACGGATGATCCGCTGTGGCGACCCCTAACGGGAGCAGCCGAAAGTAGTAGTAGATTTAGTAAAGACAGTGCACTTTCCCTCCCCCCTCACCGTCCCTATGATTGTGCCATTGATCTCTTTCCCGGGGCCGCCCTTCCCACCGGTCGATTGCATAACCTCTCCGTCCCGGAGAAGGAGGCTATGCGCAATTATATCACAGAGTCCCTGGCCTCAGGAATCATAAGGCCCTCGTCTTCCCCGGTGGCAGCGGACTTCTTTTTTGTGGCAAAGAAGGAGGGCAGCCTGAGGCCTTACATAGATTATCGAATGCTACATAACATCACGGTGAAAAATAAATATCCACTCCCCCTTATGAGTTCCACGTTCGAGCTACTCACTCACGCCACGGTGTTCACGAAGCTGGACCTGCGCAGCGCATACCACCTGGTGCGCATCCGGGAAGGGGATGAATGGAAGACGGCCTTCAACACCCACCTAAGGCATTTCGAATACCTCGTTATGCCCTTCGGCCTCACCAACGCCCCGGCCGTCTTCCAGGCGTTGGTCAACGACGTGCTCCGGGACATGCTGAACACGTTCGCGGTGGTGTACCTGGATGACATCCTCGTGTTCTCCAGGACTGAGGAGGAACACCACCAGCATGTCCGCCTGGTCCTCCAACGGCTGCTGGAGAACAGGCTCTTCGTGAAAGCCGAGAAGTGCGTGTTCCACTCCGCCTCCGTGGAGTTCCTTGGCCACATCGTGGAGAAGGGGCTCGTCCGCACTGACCCCAGGAAGACCCGAGCGGTGGAGGAGTGGGCACGGCCCACTAACAGGACGCAACTCCAGCGCTTCCTGGGGTTTGCAAACTTCTACCGGCGCTTCATCAGGGGGTTCAGCCGTGTGGCCGCCCCCCTCACTGCACTCACCTCCAACCTCCGCCCCTTCTCCTGGACCACGGAGGCAGAAGCCGCCTTTTGGCCCTGAAGAGGCTGTTCACAACGGCTCCGGTGCTCGCCCACCCGGACCCGTGCAGGCAGTTCATCGTGGAGGTGGACGCATCGGACACGGGCATCGGAGCCGTCCTCTCCCAGCGGTCGGAGGAGGACCAGAAGATCCACCCGTGCGCCTTCTTCTCCCGGCGTTTCAGTCCTGCGGAGAAGAATTACGACATCGGCAACAGGGAGTTGCTGGCCGTCCACGCCGCCCTAGAGGAGTGGAGACACTGGCTGGAGGGAGCAGGGCAGCCGTTCATCGTATGGTCCGATCACAAGAACCTGACCTACATGCGGACGGCTAAGAGGCTCAACCCCAGGCAGGCGCGCTGGGCTCTCTTCTTCAGCCGGTTCGACTTCACCCTCACCTACCGCCCGGGCACCAAGAACGTCAGGGCAGACGCCTCTCCCGTCTGTTTCCCGAGGGGTCCCCTGACGCCCCAGACACCATCCTTCCCCCGGCCCGGGTGGTGGGTGTCGTCACCTGGGCCATCGGTGGTGAGAAGGGCCCAGCGCGCCCAACCCGACCCACGCAATGGACCCCGGAACCGGCTATTTGTGCCTCCCTGTGTCCGGCCCCAGGTGCTGGAGTGGGGCCACTCCAGCCATCTTGCTTGCCACCCCGGTGTCTACCGAACGGCGGCCTTCATCCGCAGGGGTTTCTGGTGGCCCACCATGGAGGCAGACACCAGAGAATTCGTGGCAGCCTGCACCACCTGCGCCCGCAGCAAGGCTCTCCATCGCCCTCCAGCAGGTCTCCTGCGCCCCCTTCCTGTCCCCGGCCGACCTTGGTCCCACATTGCCTTGGACTTTGTAACTGGCCTCCCCGTGTCGCAAGGCAATGACACCATTCTGACCATTGTCGACCGGTTTTCCAAGGCCGTCCCCTTTGTTGCCCTCACCAAACTCCCCTCTGCAGCCGAGACGGCGGACCTTCTCGTCTCCCACTTCGTCCGACCCCATGGGATTCCCCTGGACATTGTCTCTGACCGTGGTCCCCAGTTCACTTCGAAGGTATGGCAGGCCTTCTGTAAGGGGATTGGGGCCACGGTCAGCCTCTCCTCCGGGTATCACCCCCAGACCAATGGGCAGGCAGAGCGGGCCAATCAAGCCCTGGAGGCGGCTTTGCGTTGCGTTACCACCAGCAACCCCGCCTCCTGGAGCAAGTACCTGCCCTGGGTGGAGTACTCGTTCAACTCCATGGATAGTTCGGCTACCGGTTTGTCCCCCTTCGAGTGTTCTCTTGGCTATCAACCTCCTCTGTTCCCCCATCAGGAGTTGGAGGTGGCGGTCCCGTCCACGAAGGCCCATCTCGTTTGGAAGACCGCCCGGGCCGCTCTGTTGCGAGCTACAGAGCGGGCCCGGCGCAGCGCCAACCGGCGGAGAGTGCCGGCTCCAGCTTATCGACCTGGCCAGAAGGTATGGCTCCTGGCCCGGGACCTGCCCTTCCCTACCATCAACCGGAAGCTGGCTCCCCGCTACGTCGGTCCCTACACCATCGACCGCATCGTCAACCCTTCGGCGGTGCGTCTCCATCTCCCTACCTCACTCAAGATCCATCCCGTCTTCCATGTCTCGCGCCTCAAACCGGTAGCCACCAGCCCCCTGTCTCCCCCTGTCCAAGCTCCTCCACCCCCCAGGATCCTCGACGGTGGTGACATGGTCTGGGATGTCGACCAGCTGCTCGCCGTACGCCGCCGGGGGCGTGGGTACCAATACCTGGTGGACTTGGTTGGCTATGGGCCCGAGGACCGCAGCTGGGTTCCCCGGTCCTACCTGGCCGACCCCGCACTCCTGGAGGAGTTCTATCGGGCCCACCCCAACGCCATCGGACGGTCGCCCGGTGTCTCCCGTAGGAGGGGGGGTCCTGTTGTGGTTACACCGCCCCGAGCTGCCTCCCCGGCACGTTCAAGCCACTCCCCCAGCTCGGACGTGCCGGAAACATCCCGAGTGCTGCACTGCACCAGGTGTTTGCCATCATCCATCAGGCACACCTGTGGCAATCAGGCAGCCTTCTACAAGAAGCCTCCCAGAACGTCTCTCTGTGCTTCGACGTACTGAACCCTGCGGTAAAGTTCTGACAAGCCCTCCAGCGTTCCTTGCATTCTGTTTATTCCCCAGTGTCTTACCTTCCTGTCTCTGTTTCCTCCCAAGACTCTCCCTCCGCGATTTCCACGGCTCCCCGCGTCTCCCTCGTCCCCAGCGACCTTCACGTTTTCTCCCCGGACCTCTCCTGCGATCTCCCCCCTTGTCCCTCTATCTGGAACCCTCCTTTCGGACTCGACTTCCCGGATCTCGGACCTGGACTTTCTCGGACAACCCCTCTTGGATCACGGACTGGACTTTCTTGCCAGGTGCACGCACATTTTTTCAACACCTCCTGGTCATTTACATACCGCACCACACATAGGCTAAAAACACTCACGCATAGTTATACACGCAAACCACGGGACACCACACATAGTTTATTCACACATCCCACTAACAGAACGCCTTTTTCACCATACATTTCCCTCCAACAATAAAATGACCGGGCGGCATCTCGGTGGCCTTCTAAGGCTCGTAAAAATCAAATTAACAATAAAAAAAAAAAGCCAACATTAGTCCAACTCACCGAACAGCGGGCGACGTAGTTCTGCCGGACTCCGTCGAAAAGAGAGAATGGAGCTCCGCCTCTAAATATAAACTGGGAAATATGACACCACCTCCGGTAGATGGCACGCTCTCCGGAAAAGGCGGCCCCCCACGCCGTTGTCACGGGAAACGTGACGCGACATCCGGCAAACGAGCGCCCTCCCCATAGACGGAAAAAAACAGAAAGGGGGAGAAAAAAAGAAAAAAAAAAGAAAAAAAGGGACAGTGTGTTTTTTCCAGAGACGGGTTAGGGTTACAGTTACAGGACCGTGTGTCCGAGGAAAGTGACGTGTTGTTGACAAAATTGGAGTTTGGAGAGACTAGCTTGGTGACCTTCTTGGGCCAGATGGCGTAAGAGAGAGACCGAGTCACGGCTGCACTGCGTTGTGGTGGGGGCACAAAGCAGGAGGTCGTCGACGTACTGCCATAGGGTTGAGCCGCGCGTCAGCGTAAGTGTGCTAAGGCTGTCTCGAAGCGCCGCGGTGTAGATCGTGGGGCTTTCACAATAGCCCTGACACAGCCTTGTCCATGTGTAAGGCCGACCGTCAAATAGGAACGCAAACCAGAACAGGGACGCTGAAGAAAGCGTTGGCAAGGTCCACAACGGTAAACCGCCGTGCAGAAGGGGGAACCTGAGACATAAGGGTGTAGGGATTGGGGACGCAGGGCGTGCGGGCCCTGACAGCTGCATTTACTGCCTGAAGGTCTTGAACGAACCTCCATTCAGTGGGCTGTCCGGGTGGGCGTATCTTCTTCGCGGGGAAGATGGGAGTGGAAACCGGGGAAGTGGGGCAAGGGACAATTATGCCCTTGACACGCAAGGCATTGAATACAGGGCAGATGCCATTAACCGCTTCCGGTTTCAAAGGGTACTGAGGTTGGTGGGGACGGAAGTCGGATTTCGGGGTAATGATGACGGGCTCACAATTACGTATGAGACCTACATCCTATTTCCCGTCAGCCCAAAGATGGGAGGGGATGTTGTGAAGCTGCGGAGCAAGTGCAGTGTGTGTGTGTGTGTGTATGGGCCTCAGTCACTGATGGTGAGGGGGCGGAAAGAGCCAACATTCGTGGCATCACCGCAACGGTGGCGCTGACGTCTACCCGGTATAATTTTAGTGAGGGGTACCAGTCGCGTGAAGAGTCGGCGGGAAGCCAATCTGACGCCAGAGAAGCTTGTCGCGCGAGTGGACCCGTATCTGTCCACTGGGAACCCCGTGGTTTTACCAAGGAGACGTGCGGGACCGAGTCATCAACCGAAAACAACGCAGTTTGGTCGGTGTCTAATGTACACGTGACATGAGCGGTGCAGTGTAGGTTGTCCGTTGTCATGTAGGTCGATGCGTCCCCTGTTGTGGTGTGTGAGCAAGGGAGCAGAGCCACTGTGTGTATTGGGAGGCGGTAGGAGCCCACATGTAGACCCGTAGAGGGAGGGCGGGGTTATGTGTATGCAAAAAAATATTCGCTGCTGGTAACGAAGTGATGTACAGCCTTGATGAGGTGGAAACAACAGAGATGCCCAGTTGGATCATGCCATCTCTATCCAACAATTTAAATGGGCAGTTATCAGAAATTAAAACAGGCAATTTTGTTGATGAGCTGTCATCCAGGCAAACAAGCGCACAGGAATGGATAATGGCTCCGTGACACACGTACCACTCGCAACAGTGGAGAGGACCGTTTGGCCGCTCCGTGTTAACCGTGGCCGGCCGATAGGCGGTTCTCACCACCGTTCGTGTGGCTCCCGTGTCTAACAAGAAAGGCAGCTCAGCATTTGCAAGACGCAAGGTTATCATTGGCAGTTTTCGGAAAGCTAGCTCATGAGATACATACTGTCCAACTGGGGAAGCTAACAGCAAAGCAGAGTCTTCATTGCAAATCAGTGTATTTGGTTGTGTCTGTGCATTCATACGACCTGATGTGGCAGCAGATGTGTCCAGGACCCCCACCTCCTCCTCCCGTGTCGCCTGTCAGTCCGAACCCCGGTATGAGCCTCCCCGTGGGGCCCACTGGTTGTGAGGTCCGTTGCTCCATCCTCGGCCTCTTCCGCGCCTTTGGTTGATGCCCTTGACGGAGTGGACAGTCTTCAGCCCAGTGACCGGGCTGGCCACATGTGAAGCAGCAGTCGTCACCCGGTTGGGGGCCGCTGGGCTGGGCGTGTTGTCACGGGTTCTGACATCGTGAACGGTCCCCGGGTCTGTTCTGTTGCACAGGTTAGTAGGGTGAAGGAAGCCGCTGCGGCACGATGGAGGAGAGAGAGAGAGGTGCGATGTTTGTCCTGAGCCTGCCTTGCCTTCTGTTCTTCTTCCTTTTTCTGCATTTGATCGTGGGCATGATCAGCATGTCTCAGCAAGTCTTCCAGTCGTCTCTTTCCGTATCCTACGCAGTGTGTTTCTATGGCTTTCCTAACTCCGTCCTGCAGGCCGACCAGGAAATGTTTGCAGAGGTGAGTGTTGTGGTTACACCGCCCCGAGCTGCCTCCCCGGCACGTTCAAGCCACTCCCCCAGCTCGGATGTGCCGGAAACATCCCAGCGCTCGGCTCGCGCTCTGAGGAGACGAGCGCTGCACTGCACCAGGTGTTTGCCATCATCCATCAGGCACACCTGTGGAAATCAGGCAGCCTTCTACAAGAAGCCTCCCAGAACGTCTCTCTGTGCTTCGACGTACTGAACCCTGAGGTAAAGTTCTGACAAGCCCTCCAGCGTTCCTTGCATTCTGTTTATTCCCCAGTGTCTTATCTTCGTGTCTCTGTTTCCTCCCAAGACTCTCCCACCGCGATTTCCGCATCTCCCTCGTCCCCAGCGACCTTCACGTTTTCTCCCCGGACCTCTCCTGCGATCTCCCCCCTTGTCCCTCTATCTGGACCCCTCCCTTCGGACTCGACTTCCCGGATCTCGGACCTGGACTTTCTCGGACAACCCCTCTTGGATCACGGACTGGACTTTCTTGCCAGGTGCACGCACACTTTTTCAACACCTCCTGGTCATTTACATACCAAACCACACATAGGCTAAAAACACTCACGCATAGTTATACACGCAAACCACGGGACACCACACATAGTTTATTCACACATCCCACTAACAGAACGCCTTTTTCACCATACATTTCCCTCCCACAATAAAACCCCCCTTTGTAGATTTAGAAGTCATCTCGTGTCTGTCTGTCTTGGGTTTCGCCACACGGGTCAGGTTCTGGTGCGCGAGCACAACAGAACGTCGGAGCCATTATGGACCCAGGCAAACCCAAGGAGCGGACGGTCCCTGTGACGCCCCAGAGCCCCGTCCCCCTAGAGGCAGTAGTAAGAAGTCACAGTTGCCAACTTGCCTCTCTCCGCTCAGAGCTTACTACTGCCTTCACCCGTGTCACCGGAGAGGTCAGCGATCTTCAGTCCGGCTCCCAGGCCGCGACGAGCGCGTTAGATGCCCTCACCGCGCAGATCCCTGCACTCTCCACAGCGGTCTCCAGGATGAGTGACCACCCTGCCCTGGCCTCGGTCTCTGCCCCCAGCTCGGCCTTCTGTTTCCCCGTTTCTGGTCCCGACGTTCCCCCTCCTCCGAGTCAACCCCCACTGGACCCCTGGTGCGAGCCTAACCTCCCCTGCCCGAAGGCCTTCGGTGGGGAGTTCGAGCTGTGCAGGGGTTTCCTTGGTCAGTGTGAGCTCCTGTTCAAACACCAGCCAGCCAGGTATAGGACAGGAGAGACCAAGGTAGCCCTTGTCATGTCCCTCCTCACCGGCAAAGCCCTCAGCTGGGCCATAGCGGCGGTAGGCCATACCGAGCAGCTCGCCTCGGACTATTGTGCCTTCCGCCGCGAGTTCAATCTGGTGTTCGACCACCCAGCTGACGGGCAGGACGCTGCCGGCCGCCTCCATTCCATCCAACAGGGAGCCAGGTCGGTGGCAGATTATTCCTTGGAGGTAAGGATACTCGCGGCAGACAGTGGGTGGGATGACACTGCGCTCAAGTGCGCGTACAGGAGGGGGCTGAGCGACCCCATCAAAGATCTCATCGTTCGGGACCGCCCTGCCTTCTTCAACGAGCTCGTCACCCTCGCCCTCCAGATGGACGAACGGCTGCAGGAGCGGCGCCAGGAACGCGCCCCTCGCGCTGGCCCCTCCCATAGACCAACCCCCGTCCGTTCTACCGGTGCCTTCCCTGGGTCAGCGTCCCGTGGGCTCTCTCCACCCTCACACTCCCCCTCGCAACCCTGGGTGGCTTCTGGATCCAGGCCGGAGGAGGAGCCCATGCAGTTGGGTCGGTCACGGCTCCCGCTGGAGGTTAGGGAGCAGAGGATGCGTGGCCACCTCTGCCTCTACTGCGGGAGGTCGGGCCACTACATCAAGGCCTGCCCGACTCGCCCAAAAAGGCCCGGCTCACTAGTGAGGGGTGTCCTAGTGAGCCTGACGACCCTTCCTCAGCCCCAGCCCAAGAAGGAGCACAACCACCTTTTTCCGGTCACTCTCACCTGGGGTAACGACTCACTGTCTGTTGGTGCACTCCTGGATTCGGGGGCGGACGAGTGTTTGATGGACATCTCGCTGGCCCGGCAGGCCGGCATTCCACTCGTCCCCCTAGACACACCCCTCACAGCCCAAGCCCTAGATGGTCGTTCACTTGGTAAGATCACACATAGCACTGCTTCCCTCACCCTCACCCTTTCGGGTAATCACGTGGAAGCTATCCGTTTCTTGGTTTTGCACGCCCCCACAGCGCCCCTGGTGTTAGGAAGACCGTGGTTGGAACGGCACGATCCCTACATCTCTTGGTCTACTGGGCGGATTTTGGGTTGGAGCGTTGCGTGTCATGCCAACTGCCTTCGCTCCGCCCACTCCCCGTCCAGCGGCCTCAGACCCGTGCCTCCTCCCACGGATCTCACTGGTGTTCCTCCCATTTATCACGATTTAGCCCCTGTATTTAGTAAAGACAGTGCACTTTCCCTCCCCCCTCACCGTCCCTATGATTGTGCCATTGATCTCTTTCCCGGGGCCGCCCTTCCCACCGGTCGGTTGCATAACCTCTCCGTCCCGGAGAAGGAGGCTATGCGCAATTATATCACAGAGTCCCTGGCCTCAGGAATCATAAGGCCCTCGTCTTCCCCGGTGGCAGCGGACTTCTTTTTTGTGGCAAAGAAGGAGGGCAGCCTGAGGCCTTGCATAGATTATCGAATGCTACATAACATCACGGTGAAAAATAAATATCCACTCCCCCTTATGAGTTCCACGTTCGAGCTACTCACTCACGCCACGGTGTTCACGAAGCTGGACCTGCGCAGCGCATACCACCTGGTGCGCATCCGGGAAGGGGATGAATGGAAGACGGCCTTCAACACCCACCTAAGGCATTTCGAATACCTCGTTATGCCCTTCGGCCTCACCAACGCCCCGGCCGTCTTCCAGGCGTTGGTCAACGACGTGCTCCGGGACATGCTGAACACGTTCGCGGTGGTGTACCTGGATGACATCCTCGTGTTCTCCAGGACTGAGGAGGAACACCACCAGCATGTCCGCCTGGTCCTCCAACGGCTGCTGGAGAACAGGCTCTTCGTGAAAGCCGAGGAGTGAGTGTTCCACTCCGCCTCCGTGGAGTTCCTTGGCCACATCGTGGAGAAGGGGCTCGTCCGCACTGACCCCAGGAAGACCCGAGCGGTGGAGGAGTGGGCACGGCCCACTAACAGGACGCAACTCCAGCGCTTCCTGGGGTTTGCAAACTTCTACCGGCGCTTCATCAGGGGGTTCAGCCGTGTGGCCGCCCCCCTCGCTGCACTCACCTCCAACCTCCACCCCTTCTCCTGGACCACGGAGGCAGAAGCCGCCTTTTGGCCCTGAAGAGGCTGTTCACAACGGCTCCGGTGCTCGCCCACCCGGACCCGTGCAGGCAGTTCATCGTGGAGGTGGACGCATCGGACACGGGCATCGGAGCCGTCCTCTCCCAGCGGTCGGAGGAGGACCAGAAGATCCACCCGTGCGCCTTCTTCTCCCGGCGTTTCAGTCCTGCGGAGAAGAATTACGACATCGGCAACAGGGAGTTGCTGGCCGTCCACGCCGCCCTAGAGGAGTGGAGACACTGGCTGGAGGGAGCAGGGCAGCCGTTCATCGTATGGTCCGATCACAAGAACCAGACCTACGTGCGGACGGCTAAGAGGCTCAACCCCAGGCAGGCGCGCTGGGCTCTCTTCTTCAGCCGGTTCGACTTCACCCTCACCTACCGCCCGGGCACCAAGAACGTCAGGGCAGACGCCTCTCCCGTCTGTTTCCCGAGGGGTCCCCTGACGCCCCAGACACCATCCTTCCCCCGGCCCGGGTGGTGGGTGTCGTCACCTGGGCCATCGGTGGTGAGAAGGGCCCAGCGCGCCCAACCCGACCCACGCAATGGACCCCGGAACCGGCTATTTGTGCCTCCCTGTGTCCGGCCCCAGGTGCTGGAGTGGGGCCACTCCAGCCATCTTGCTTGCCACCCCGGTGTCTACCGAACGGCGGCCTTCATCCGCAGGGGTTTCTGGTGGCCCACCATGGAGGCAGACACCAGAGAATTCGTGGCAGCCTGCACCACCTGCGCCCGCAGCAAGGCTCTCCATCGCCCTCCAGCAGGTCTCCTGCGCCCCCTTCCTGTCCCCGGCCGACCTTGGTCCCACATTGCCTTGGACTTTGTAACTGGCCTCCCCGTGTCGCAAGGCAATGACACCATTCTGACCATTGTCGACCGGTTTTCCAAGGCCGTCCCCTTTGTTGCCCTCACCAAACTCCCCTCTGCAGCCGAGACGGCGGACCTTCTCGTCTCCCACTTCGTCCGACCCCATGGGATTCCCCTGGACATTGTCTCTGACCGTGGTCCCCAGTTCACTTCGAAGGTATGGCAGGCCTTCTGTAAGGGGATTGGGGCCACGGTCAGCCTCTCCTCCGGGTATCACCCCCAGACCAATGGGCAGGCAGAGCGGGCAAATCAAGCCCTCGAGGCGGCTTTGCGTTGCGTTACCACCAGCAACCCCGCCTCCTGGAGCAAGTACCTGCCCTGGGTGGAGTACTCGTTCAACTCCATGGAGAGTTCGGCTACCGGTTTGTCCCCCTTCGAGTGTTCTCTTGGCTATCAACCTCCTCTGTTCCCCCATCAGGAGTTGGAGGTGGCGGTCCCGTCCACGAAGGCCCATCTCGTTTGGAAGACCGCCCGGGCCGCTCTGTTGCGAGCTACAGAGCGGGCCCGGCGCAGCGCCAACCGGCGGAGAGTGCCGGCTCCAGCTTATCGACCTGGCCAGAAGGTATGGCTCCTGGCCCGGGACCTGCCCTTCCCTACCATCAACCGGAAGCTGGCTCCCCGCTACGTCGGTCCCTACACCATCGACCGCATCGTCAACCCTTCGGCGGTGCGTCTCCATCTCCCTACCTCACTCAAGATCCATCCCGTCTTCCATGTCTCGCGCCTCAAACCGGTAGCCACCAGCCCCCTGTCTCCCCCTGTCCGAGCTCCTCCACCCCCCAGGATCCTCGACGGTGGTGACATGGTCTGGGATGTCGACCAGCTGCTCGCCGTACGCCGCCGGGGGCGTGGGTACCAATACCTGGTGGACTTGGTTGGCTATGGGCCCGAGGACCGCAGCTGGGTTCCCCGGTCCTACCTGGCCGACCCCGCACTCCTGGAGGAGTTCTATCGGGCCCACCCCAACGCCATCGGACGGTCGCCCGGTGTCTCCCGTAGGAGGGGGGGTCCTGTTGTGGTTACACCGCCCCGAGCTGCCTCCCCGGCACGTTCAAGCCACTCCCCCAGCTCGGACGTGCCGGAAACATCCCGAGCGCTGCACTGCACCAGGTGTTTGCCATCATCCATCAGGCACACCTGTGGCAATCAGGCAGCCTTCTACAAGAAGCCTCCCAGAACGTCTCTCTGTGCTTCGACGTACTGAACCCTGCGGTAAAGTTCTGACAAGCCCTCCAGCGTTCCTTGCATTCTGTTTATTCCCCAGTGTCTTATCTTCGTGTCTCTGTTTCCTCCCAAGACTCTCCCTCCGCGATTTCCGCATCTCCCTCGTCCCCAGCGACCTTCACGTTTTCTCCCCGGACCTCTCCTGCGATCTCCCCCCTTGTCCCTCTATCTGGACCCCTCCCTTCGGACTCGACTTCCCGGATCTCGGACCTGGACTTTCTCGGACAACCCCTCTTGGATCACGGACTGGACTTTCTTGCCAGGTGCACGCACATTTTTTCAACACCTCCTGGTCATTTACATACCACACCACACATAGGCTAAAAACACTCACGCATAGTTATACACGCAAACCACGGGACACCACACATAGTTTATTCACACATCCCACTAACAGAACGCCTTTTTCACCATACATTTCCCTCCCACAATAAAACCCCCCTTTGTAGATTTAGAAGTCATCTCGTGTCTGTCTGTCTTGGGTTTCGCCACACGGGTCAGGTTCTGGTGCGCGAGCACAACAGAACGTCGGAGCCATTATGGACCCAGGCAAACCCAAGGAGCGGACGGTCCCTGTGACGCCCCAGAGCCCCGTCCCCCTAGAGGCAGTAGTAAGAAGTCACAGTTGCCAACTTGCCTCTCTCCGCTCAGAGCTTACTACTGCCTTCACCCGTGTCACCGGAGAGGTCAGCGATCTTCAGTCCGGCTCCCAGGCCGCGACGAGCGCGTTAGATGCCCTCACCGAGCAGATCCCTGCACTCTCCACAGCGGTCTCCTGGATGAGTGACCACCCTGCCCTGGCCTCGGTCTCTGCCCCCAGCTCGGCCTTCTGTTTCCCCGTTCCTGGTCCCGACGTTCCCCCTCCTCCGAGTCAACCCCCACTGGACCCCTGGTGCGAGCCTAACCTCCCCTGCCCGAAGGCCTTCGGTGGGGAGTTCGAGCTGTGCAGGGGTTTCCTTAGTCAGTGTGAGCTCCTGTTCAAACACCAGCCAGCCAGGTATAGGACAGGAGAGACCAAGGTAGCCCTTGTCATGTCCCTCCTCACCGGCAAAGCCCTCAGCTGGGCCATAGCGGCGGTAGGCCATACCGAGCAGCTCGCCTCGGACTATTGTGCCTTCCGCCGCGAGTTCAATCTGGTGTTCGACCACCCAGCTGACGGGCAGGACGCTGCCGGCCGCCTCCATTCCATCCAACAGGGAGCCAGGTCGGTGGCAGATTATTCCTTGGAGGTAAGGATACTCGCGGCAGACAGTGGGTGGGATGACACTGCGCTCAAGTGCGCGTACAGGAGGGGGCTGAGCGACCCCATCAAAGATCTCATCGTTCGGGACCGCCCTGCCTTCTTCAACGAGCTCGTCACCCTCGCCCTCCAGATGGACGAACGGCTGCAGGAGCGGCGCCAGGAACGCGCCCCTCGCGCTGGCCCCTCCCATAGACCAACCCCCGTCCGTTCTACCGGTGCCTTCCCTGGGTCAGCGTCCCGTGGGCTCTCTCCACCCTCACACTCCCCCTCGCAACCCTGGGTGGCTTCTGGATCCAGGCCGGAGGAGGAGCCCATGCAGTTGGGTCGGTCACGGCTCCCGCTGGAGGTTAGGGAGCAGAGGATGCGTGGCCACCTCTGCCTCTACTGCGGGAGGTCGGGCCACTACATCAAGGCCTGCCCGACTCGCCCAAAAAGGCCCGGCTCAATAGTGAGGGGTGTCCTAGTGAGCCTGACGACCCTTCCTCAGCCCCAGCCCAAGAAGGAGCACAACCACCTTTTTCCGGTCACTCTTACCTGGGGTAACGACTCACTGTCTGTTGGTGCACTCCTGGATTCGGGGGCGGACGAGTGTTTGATGGACATCTCGCTGGCCCGGCAGGCCGGCATTCCACTCGTCCCCCTAGACACACCCCTCACAGCCCAAGCCCTAGATGGTCGTTCACTTGGTAAGATCACACATAGCACTGCTTCCCTCACCCT
Organism: Lampris incognitus; assembly: GCF_029633865.1. Taxonomy (NCBI): domain Eukaryota; kingdom Metazoa; phylum Chordata; class Actinopteri; order Lampriformes; family Lampridae; genus Lampris; species Lampris incognitus. Next base: position 181,141 of record NW_026611338.1, read on the forward strand.
CACCCTTTCGGGTAATCACGTGGAAGCTATCCGTTTCTTGGTTTTGCACGCCCCCACAGCGCCCCTGGTGTTAGGGAGACCGTGGTTGGAACGGCACGATCCCTACATCTCTTGGTCTACTGGGCGGATTTTGGGTTGGAGCGTTGCGTGTCATGCCAACTGCCTTCGCTCCGCCCACTCCCCGTCCAGCGGCCTCAGACCCGTGCCTCCTCCCACGGATCTCACTGGTGTTCCTCCCATTTATCACGATTTAGCCCCTGTATTTAGTAAAGACAGTGCACTTTCCCTCCCCCCTCACCGTCCCTATGATTGTGCCATAGATCTCTTTCCCGGGGCCGCCCTTCCCACCGGTCGGTTGCATAACCTCTCCGTCCCGGAGAAGGAGGCTATGCGCAATTATATCACAGAGTCCCTGGCCTCAGGAATCATAAGGCCCTCGTCTTCCCCGGTGGCAGCGGACTTCTTTTTTGTGGCAAAGAAGGAGGGCAGCCTGAGGCCTTACATAGATAATCGAATGCTACATAACATCACGGTGAAAAATAAATATCCACTCCCCCTTATGAGTTCCACGTTCGAGCCACTCACTCACGCCACGGTGTTCACGAAGCTGGACCTGCGCAGCGCGTACCACCTGGTGCGCATCCGGGAAGGGGATGAATGGAAGACGGCCTTCAACACCCACCTAAGGCATTTCGAATACCTCGTTATGCCCTTCGGCCTCACCAACGCCCCGGCCGTCTTCCAGGCGTTGGTCAACGACGTGCTCCGGGACATGCTGAACACGTTCGCGGTGGTGTACCTGGATGACATCCTCGTGTTCTCCAGGACTGAGGAGGAACACCACCAGCATGTCCGCCTGGTCCTCCAACGGCTGCTGGAGAACAGGCTCTTCGTGAAAGCCGAGAAGTGCGTGTTCCACTCCACCTCCGTGGAGTTCCTTGGCCACATCGTGGAGAAGGGGCTCGTCCGCACTGACCCCAGGAAGACCCGAGCGGTGGAGGAGTGGGCACGGCCCACTAACAGGACGCAACTCCAGCGCTTCCTGGGGTTTGCAAACTTCTACCGGCGCTTCATCAGGGGGTTCAGCCGTGTGGCCGCCCCCCTCACTGCACTCACCTCCAACCTCCGCCCCTTCTCCTGGACCACGGAGGCAGAAGCCGCCTTTTGGCCCTGAAGAGGCTGTTCACAACGGCTCCGGTGCTCGCCCACCCGGACCCGTGCAGGCAGTTCATCGTGGAGGTGGATGCATCGGACACGGGCATCGGAGCCGTCCTCTCCCAGCGGTCGGAGGAGGACCAGAAGATCCACCCGTGCGCCTTCTTCTCCCGGCGTTTCAGTCCTGCGGAGAAGAATTACGACATCGGCAACAGGGAGTTGCTGGCCGTCCACGCCGCCCTAGAGGAGTGGAGACACTGGCTGGAGGGAGCAGGGCAGCCGTTCATCGTATGGTCCGATCACAAGAACCTGACCTACGTGCGGACGGCTAAGAGGCTCAACCCCAGGCAGGCGCGCTGGGCTCTCTTCTTCAGCCGGTTCGACTTCACCCTCACCTACCGCCCGGGCACCAATAACGTCAGGGCAGACGCCCTCTCCCGTCTGTTTCCCGAGGGGTCCCATGACGCCCCAGACACCATCCTTCCCCCGGACCGGGTGGTGGGTGTCGTCACCTGGGCCATCGAATCGGTGGTGAGAAGGGCCCGGCGCGCCCAGCCCGACCCAGGCAATGGACCCCGGAACCGGCTATTTGTGCCTCCGTGTCCGGCCCCAGGTGCTGGAGTGGGGCCACTCCAGCCATCTTGCCTGCCACCCCGGTGTCTACTGAACGGCGGCCTTCATCCGCAGGGGTTTCTGGTGGCCCACCATGGAGGCAGACACCAGAGAGTTCGTGGCAGCCTGCACCACCTGCGCCCGCAGCAAGGCTCTCCATCGCCCTCCAGCAGGTCTCCTGCGCCCCCTTCCTGTCCCCGGCCGACCTTGGTCTCACATTGCAATGGACTTTGTAACTGGCCTCCCCGTGTCGCAAGGCAATGACACCATTCTGACCATTGTCGACCGGTTTTCCAAGGCCGTCCACTTTGTTGCCCTCACCAAACTCCCCTCTGCAGCCGAGACGGCGGACCTTCTCGTCTCCCACTTCGTCCGACCCCATGGGATTCCCCTGGACATTGTCTCTGACCGTGGTCCCCAGTTCACTTCGAAGGTATGGCAGGCCTTCTGTAAGGGGATTGGGGCCACGGTCAGCCTCTCCTCCGGGTATCACCCCCAGACCAATGGGCAGGCAGAGCGGGCCAATCAAGCCCTGGAGGCGGCTTTGCGTTGTGTTACCACCATCAACCCCGCCTCCTGGAGCAAGTACCTGCCCTGGGTGGAGTACTCGCTCAACTCCATGGAGAGTTCGGCTACCGGTTTGTCCCCCTTCGAGTGTTCTCTTGGCTATCAACCTCCTCTGTTCCCCCATCAGGAGTTGGAGGTGGCGGTCCCGTCCACGAGGGCCCATCTCCGCCGATGTCGGCGCGTTTGGAAGACCGCCCGGGCCGCTCTGTTGCGAGCTACAGAGCGGGCCCGGCGCAGCGCCAACCGGCGGAGAGTGCCGGCTCCAGCTTATCGACCTGGCCAGAAGGTATGGCTCCTGGCCCGGGACCTGCCCTTCCCTACCCTCAACCGGAAGCTGGCTCCCCGCTACGTCGGTTCCTACACCATCGACCGCATCGTCAACCCTTCGGCGGTGCGTCTCCATCTCCCTACCTCACTCAAGATCCATCCCGTCTCCATGTCTCGCGCCTCAAACCGGTAGCCACCAGCCCCCTGTCTCCCCCTGTCCAAGCTCCTCCACCCCCCAGGGTCCTCGACGGTGGTGACATGGTCTGGGATGTCGACCAGCTGCTCGCCGTACGCAGCTGGGGGCGTGGGTACCAATACCTGGTTGACTGGGTTGGCTATGGGCCCGAGGACCGCAGCTGGGTTCCCCGGTCCTGCCTGGCCGACCCCGCACTCCTGGAGGAGTTCTATCGGGCCCACCCCAACGCCATCGGACGGTCGCCCGGTGTCTCCCGTAGGAGGGGGGGTCCTGTTGTGGTGACACCGCCCCGAGCTGCCTCCCCGGCACGTTCAAGCCACTCCCCCAGCTCGGACGTGCCGGAAACATCCGAGCGCTCGGCTCGCGCTCTGAGGAGACGAGCGCTGCACTGCACCAGGTGTTTGCCATCATCCATCAGGCACACCTGTGGCAATCAGGCAGCCTTCTACAAGAAGCCTCCCAGAACGTCTCTCTGTGCTTCGACGTACTGAACCCTGCGGTAAAGTTCTGACAAGCCCTCCAGCGTTCCTTGCATTCTGTTTATTCCCCAGTGTCTTATCTTCGTGTCTCTGTTTCCTCCCAAGACTCTCCCTCCTCGATTTCCACGGCTCCCCGCGTCTCCCTCGTCCCCAGCGACCTTCACGTTTTCTCCCCGGACCTCTCCTGCGATCTCCCCCCTTGTCCCTCTATCTGGACCCCCCCCTTCCGACTCGACTTCCCGGATCTCGGACCTGGACTTTCTCGGACAACCCCTCTTGGATCACGGACTGGACTTTCTTGCCAGGTGCACGCACATTTTTTCAACACCTCCTGGTCATTTACATACCGCACCACACATAGGCTAAAAACACTCACGCATAGTTATACACGCAAACCACGGGACACCACACATAGTTTATTCACACATCCCACTAACAGAACGCCTTTTTCACCATACATTTCCCTCCCACAATAAAACGACCGGGCGGCATCTCGGTGGCCTTCTAAGGCTCGTAAAAATCAAATTAACAATCGAAAAAATAGCCAACATTAGTCCAACTCACCGAACAGCGGGCGACGTAGTTCTGCCGGACTCCGTCGAAAAGAGAAAATGGAGCTCCGCCTCTAAATATAAACTGGGAAATATGACACCACCTCCGGTAGATGGCACGCTCTCCGGAAAAGGCGGCCCCCCACGCCGTTGTCACGGGAAACGTGACGCGACATCCGGCAAACGCGCGCCCTCCCCACAGACGGAAAAAAACAGAAAGGGGGAGGAAAAAAAGAAAAAAAAAAGAAAAAAAGGGACAGTGTGTTTTTTCCAGAGACGGGTTAGGGTTAGAGTTATAGGACCGTGTGTCCGAGGAAAGTGACGTGTTGTTGACAAAATTGGAGTTTGGAGAGACTAGCTTGGTGACCTTCTTGGGCCAGATGGCGTAAGAGAGAGACCGAGTCACGGCTGCACTGCGTTGTGGTGGGGGCACAAAGCAGGAGGTCGTCGACGTACTGCCATAGGGTTGAGCCGCGCGTCAGCGTAAATGTGCTAAGGCTGTCTCGAAGCGCCCCGTTGTAGATCGTGGGGCTTTCACAATAGCCCTGACACAGCCTTGTCCATGTGACCGTCAAATAGGAACGCAAACCAGAACAGGGACGCTGAAGAAAGCGTTGGCAAGGTCCACAACGGTAAACCGCCGTGCAGAAGGGGGAACCTGAGAAATAAGGGTGTAGGGATTGGGGACGCAGGGCGTGCGAGCCCTGACAGCTGCATTTACTGCCTGAAGGTCTTGAACGAACCTCCATTCAGTGGGCTGTCCAGGTGGGCGTATCTTCTTCACGGGGAAGATGGGAATGGAAACCGGGGAGGTGGGGCAAGGGACAATTATGCCCTTGACACGCAAGGCATTGAATACAGGGCAGATGCCATTAACCGCTTCCGGTTTCAAAGGGTACTGAGGTTGGTGGGGACGGAAGTCGGATTTCGGGGTAATGATGACGGGCTCACAATTATGTATGAGACCTACATCCTATTTCCCGTCAGCCCAAATATGGGAGGGGATGTTGTGAAGCTGCGGAGCAAGTGCAGTGTGTGTGTGTGTGTGTGTGTGTGTGTGTGTATGGGCCTCAGTCACTGACGGTGAGGGGGCGGAAAGAGCCAACATTCGTGGCGCCACCGTTGCGGTGACGCCACGAATGTGAGGGGGACCAGTCGTGTGAAGAGTCGGCGGGAAGCCAATCTGACGCCAGAGAAGCTTGTCGCGCGAGTGGACCCGTATCTGTCCACTGGGAACCCCGTCGTTTTACCAAGGAGACGTGCGGGACCGAGTCATTAACCGAAAACAACGCAGTTTGGTCGTTGTCTAATGTACACGTGACATGAGCGGTGCAGTGTAGGTTGTCCGCTGTCATGTAGGTCGATGCGTCCCCTGTTGTGGTGTGTGAGCAAGGGAGCAGAGCCACTGTGTGTATTGGGAGGCGGTAGGAGCCCACATGTAGACCCGTAGAGGGAGGGCGGGGTTATGTGTATGCAAAAAAATATTCGCTGCTGGTAACGAAGTGATGTACAGCCCTGATGAGGTGGAAACAACAGAGATGCCCAGTTGGATCATGCCATCTCTATCCAGCAAATTAAATGGGCAGTTATCAGAAATTAAAACAGGCAATTTTGTTGATGAGCTGTCATCCAGGCAAACAAGCGCACAGGAACGGATAATGGCTCCGTGACACACGTACCACTCGCAACAGTGGAGAGGACCGTTTGGCCGCTCCGTGTTAACCGTGGCTGGCCGATAGGCGGTTCTCACCACCGTTCGTGTGGCTCCAGTGTCTAACAAGAAAGGCAGCCCAGCATTTGCAAGATGCAAGGTTATCATTGGCAGTTTTCGGAAAGCTAGCTCATGAGATACATAATGTCCAACTGGGGAAGCTAACAGCAAAGCAGAGTCTTCATTGCAAATCAGTGTATTTGGTTGTGTCTGTGCATTCATACGACCTGATGTGGCAGCAAATGTGTCCAGGACCCCCCCCTCCTCCTCCCATGTCGCCTGTCAGTCCGAACCCCGGTATGAGCCTCCCCATGGGGCCCACTGGTTGTGAGGTCCGTTGCTGCTTGGGGGCCGCTGGGCTGGGCGTGTTGTCACGGGTTCTGACATCGTGAACGGTCCCCGGGTCTGTCCTGTTGCACAGGTTAGTAGGGTGAAGGAAGCCGCTGCAGCGCCATGGAGGAGAGAGAGAGAGGTGCGATGTTTGTCCTGAGCCTGCCTTGCCTTCTGTTCTTCTTCCTTTTTCTGCATTTGATCGTGGGCATGATCAGCATGTCTCAGCAAGTCTTCCAGTCGTCTCTTTCCGTATCCTACGCAGTGTGTTTCTATGGCTTTCCTAACTCCGTCCTGCAGGCCGGCCAGGAAATGTTTGCAGATGTGAGTTTCCCATTGGCCCCTCGCCGTGGACGGGGGAGAGAGAATTGGTGGTGGTTGGGGTGTTGGTGGTGGTGGTGGTGTCAGACGGGGTGTCGGTGGTGGTCCCAGGATCGGTCTCATGGCGCCGCGTTGTTGGACAGGTTGTTGGACGCACCCGGAGTCGTCAGAGGGGTGTCCCAGAGACATCGCTATGAGCTGCGGATATAAGGAAGACAAAAGGAGAGAGAGAGGCTGGCTGCCATGTGAGTATGGCGGAGGGGTGGATGTCAGAGATGGAATAGGAGAGGTGTGTGAGAACGGGTCTTTGGTTGATACGTGAGCTGTCGTATCTCTGTCTTTGTCCGAGTCGTCGCTGCGCGTCATAGTCCTCTGTAGCCTTTTTCTTTCCCTACTTTCACACTCTTTCTCCCACATTCCCAAAATTCTTTCTTGCTCTGCCATATACTCTAACCATGTTGTAGGAATCTTTTTCCTTTCTAAGACCTTCGCTTTTCCCTTTTCCATGGACTGTCGGACTTTCATTAGTTTATTCTTGCTCAAAGTTCCTTCAACAGGAAACCCATGATCCTGCATCCAGTCTAAAATATATTTTACCGAGTCTTCACCATATTTCCTTATCACTCATTATCTGATAGATCGGACCCTCCATATCTATCGGGGGCGGTTTACTGCCCTTGTTTCCCTTTTATTTTCTTTTTTTCCCCTCAAAATTCACTTGATCCTACCAAATGACCACTTCTATTAGTGCGAGACCGAGGGTGAACAGCCGCTTAATTGTCAGTGCACGACCTCATCTGGTTTCAATAGTACGCGTTTTAAATGATCATTTTATCCTTTAAAGAATTCTGCTTACCCGTGCGATGAATCTCCCAAGGTTTTGCTGAGGGATCTCAGCGACACCGACCAAACGGACAATATGTTTCCTGCGTCAACTAAGGTGTAATCTTACAAAGGAATTTAGGAAACATCTACGTTAATCACGTTCTGTGCCTCGTGAGTGTCTGTACGCCTGTTGCACTTGTCTTTTGCTGTACCTGGCCGTTCCTGGGATGCGGCAATGGGGAGGCAAGCATAGTAACAGTTGCTATGTGGCCCCATGGAAGGTACGCATGAGAACAATGGTTATGTGTGTCTGCAGTGAGTGAGAAGTTTCATACACACAGACAAGTGGAAAACTACAGAGTACATACGGAGTGCATATGGAGAACATTTTGTACTCCACATACATCACCAACATCCTGCTCAACTCTCCCCTTCTCAGCCTCCTCCTGCTCAGCTGCACCACTCTCCTCTCAGAGCCTCACCGCAGCCACATCGTCATGACACGACTGGTACGAATGACATTGCGAGGTACTTGGTGCGCCGAGAGCTTGTGAATTCCGGTCTCATCCAGTTCAATGAGCGCCCAGAAAATTATTGGGCATGGAAGTCCTCTTTCTTCAACGCCATTGAAGGACTGAACTTAACTGCCAGCAAGGAGCTCGACCTCTTGACAAAGTCGTTAGGAAAAGAGTTCTCAGAGCACGTTACAAGGATTCGCTATGTGCACGTCGCCGACCCTGTAGTGGGCCTACAACATGTCTGGGAACGCCTAGAAGAGTGCTCCCCTGAAGTGATCGAGAGAGCGCTCTTCGAGAGGATAGAGAACTTTCCAAAAATCTCTCAGAAAGACCCCGTAAAGTTGAGGGAACTGGGAGACCTGCTGATGGAGTTAGACTCTGCTAAGTGTGAGGGCTACCTGCCGGGGCTCTCGTACCTGGACACCGCCAGGGGTGTCAACCCGATCGTTGAGAAGCTGCCACACAGTCTACAAGAGAGGTGGATAACTAAGGGTTCCCAGTACAAAGAGCAGCACCATGCCCCCCCCCCATTCACCTTCTTCGCAGACTTCCTCTGCAGCGAGGCACACAGAAGAAACGACCCCAGCTTTACTCTCCCTTCAGCTCCCTCGAAAACGTCCAACAAGTCCTCCACAGGGTTCTCAAAACATGAGCGATCAGAAAAGGAATCAAGACACGCCAAAACGAATGTCTCCACCCACAAGACAGAGGTCTCAACAAACCGCTCAGCTTCTCAGTCACGCAGTTCGAGCAGCATGCCTGGCGACAAAGGGAAACAATGTCCCATCCATCAGAAGCGCCATCCTCTAAAGAAATGTCGGGGTTTTCGAAGCAAGTCTCTTGAGGAGCGCAAAGCCTTTCTGAAAGAGAATGGTGCCTGCTACAGGTGTTGCTCCTCCACAACTCACTTGGCGAAGAACTGTAAGGCAACTTTGAAGTGCAGCGAATGTGAGAGCGATGACCACATAGCGGCGCTCCACCCTGGACCTCCTCCACGGGACAAAAAAGACAAGGACCCCACCTCAGAGCATGGCGGGGAGAGTGAAGAGGAGGCGCCTCCACCAGCAGTCACCTCTAAATGCACAGCACACCCAGACAGAGCTAGTAACGTCTACATCGTCCTGGACGACCAGAGCAACAGATCTCTGGCGAGGTCTGATTTCTTCCACCTCATCCAAATCAGAGGTTCAGACTCACCGTACACCCTGCGTACATGTGCAGGAGTCACCGATACATCTGGAGGAAGAGCCACAGGGTTCTTGGCGGAGTCGTTGGATGGAAAAAACAAGTGTGCTGCTTCCAACACTCATTGAGTGCAACCATATGCCTGACGATCGGTCAGAAATCCCGACCCCAGAAGCTGCACAGCACCACAGCCACCTGAAGTCCATCGCTCGCAGAATCCCTCGCCTGGACCCTGAAGCCCAGATCCTGATACTTCTGGGACACCACATCCTTCAGGTCCACAAAGTCAGGGAGCAACGCAATGGTCCTCCCAGCGCCCCCTATGCCCAACGTCTAGACCTGGGTTGGGTGGTTATAGGGGACGTGTGCCTGGGTTCAGCCCACAAGCCAGCAGCTGTGACTTTCTATCGCACCAGCGTGCTAGAAAACGGAAGGCCATCTCTCCTCACTCTGTGCCCCAACCGTCTCCAGGTCAAGGAAAGGTTCCTCCTTACAGCATCAAACATGACACCCCAGTCCCTGATGACGACAAAGTGGGGCTTTCCATCGAAGATCGTCTGTTCCTGGAGTTCATGGACAGAGAGATGGTGATGGACGACACCAACAGCTGGGTGGCGCCTCTCCCATTCCGATCCCCTCGTCGACGGCTCCCGAACAATCGAGACCAAGCTCTCAGCAGACTTACCTCTCCCCGCCGCACCCTGGAAAGAAAGCCTAAGATGAAAGCCGACTTCGTCACACCTTCATGCAAAACATCTTTGATCACGACCAGGCTGAGTTGGCCCCACCACTACCGGAGGGAAGTGAGTGCTGGTACTTACTTATCTTCGGCGTCTACCACCCTCAAAAGCCAGACAAGATCAGGGTTGTCTTCGATTCCAGCGCTCAACATCACGGCATCTCCCTGAACGATGTGCGTGCTACTTACCGGCCCGGATCTGAACAACAGCTTGCTGGGAGTCTTGCTGCGCTCCCGAAGAGAAACAGTGGCTGTCATAGCGGACATCGAGCAGATGTTTCACAGCTTCGTCGTTCGAGAAGACAACAGAGATTTCTTGTGTTTCCTGTGGTTCAACAACAACGACCCCAACCGAGAGATTGCCGAGTATCGCATGAAAGTCCACGTATTCGGCAACTCACCATCCCCAGCTGTCGCCATCTATGGACTTCACCGAGCAGCAGAACACAGCTCCAGGGAACACGGAATGGATGCCAAGCACTTAGTGGAACGCGACTTCTACGTCGATGACCGCCTCGCTCTGGCTGGGTTGCGTCCCGAGGGGCAGCCGTGAGTAGAGGGAGGAGTCATTGGCAGCTTGACTGGAGGTGGCCACTTGCTGTGTATTTAGCATAGCAGCACACTCAGCTGCTCCCTCAACCTGTAGTGCGATGGTAATTGCTCTGGACAGCAGCAGATCGTCTTTTTCCAGCAGGAGAGTCTCACGCACCTTTGCTTTGTTGGTGTGTTCGATTAGCTGGTCGCGAACCATCTCGTCCTGAAGCGCGCCAAACTTGCATGAGCTAGCTAGCCCTCGCAAATTAGCTACGTACTGCCGCACAGACTCACCAGGCAGTTGGTGTCGCTGACGGAATATAAATCGCCGAAGGAGGGCACTCTGTGGAGCAGCGAAATGGGTGCTCATAAGTCCCACAGCTTTGTCAAAGTTTGTGACGTTCCCCAGAGTCCCGAGCACACGATGACCCTCTGCTCCTAAGCAGTGTAGCAACAGAGCCGTCTTCCTAGCCTGGCTCACGTCGTCGAGCCCTGAGTTGATGATGTAATTTTCAAAACTATGTAGCCAGCGAGTCCATGGTACCGGAGGCTCGCCAGGTAACGCCAGGAAGGGGGCAGGTGGTGGGAGAGAGATATCAGCCATCCTCGTCGCCAATATTGTATTGAGAAATCACGTCAGGACACAGCGCTGTCGCTCGACACAACCTCTACGTTGCATTCTTTATTTAGACTGACACAGCATCACAGGCAGACCCGATCAAACAACCCAGAGCCCGCAGGCATCACCAAGCGATCCCAGCACAATAGAACAGCACCAAATCAAATGCAGCACTGTCGATGTGTGCAGACATAACAAGGGGCTTACCAGCGTTTCCCATTGGAAGTAACAACCCCTTTCAGCCCTTGATTTAGCAAACACCGTTCACATGTGTCGCACCGGGCATTCATGCAGCATAAGCCTCGGTTTGTAGCTAAGAGCCGTTCACAATGTGCTGCACGAGGCCTACCTACACATGTTGCTAGTGCTAGCTAACGTTAGCTAGTACAAGAAGTGAATCTCTTGTGCTGCTTAGCTTACGGGTGCTTAATAGTGACGAGCATAATCGTTCAATAAACATTAGGCTCACATGCATCGAAACTGACGATATTAAATGATTCCAAGTAGAAAATTCAACAAGCCAACTAGCTAGATAGCATTTGCCTTGGCGTGGGACTGACAAGCTAGCATAAGCTAACGTGAGCTAGTGAAAATTCGCACACATTAAAATGACATCTGGATGTAACGTTACATGTATATAGACATCTCCGATATCGTTATGCAAGCAGGTGAGCGGCTAACGTTAAACCGGAATTAAGCAAGCGAGACTGTGTGGCTAGCTAGAATTAGCAGGCCCCGTTTATAGCAGCTAGCAGCAGGTCTGTCTTCTAACGTCAGGCGTAGCCAATCGCTCGGTTGGTTGTCGGTGTGATAACGTGGCAATATTCGCTAACTTTAAAAAAAAAAATATTCGCTAACTAACGTTAGCTAGCTTATGCTAGCTAGTCGTTTCCTAGCCAGGCTAGCTAGCTATGAACGTATAAACTGCCGTGCGATAACGTTATAATTAGCTTTAATCAGTCACTTAAAAATCACACCCGAGTGTGCCAAAATGTTACAAAAACATGTCAATATTCAATGTTTACTGGGGTTTTTCGCGCTTCGGCTCACTTCTTACCGAGAAATTGGCACTTGGCACAAGTTGGCCGTGAACTTGACTTCTCCTCAGGGCTCCAAGCAGTGAAAAGAAAAATGGCATAAAATCAAGAGATTTTGAGAACCAAAGTTTGGCTGCGTCAGTAGTCACGTGACATACTGGATGGAAAAATAGTCTTTGGTTTTAAGTCAGTCAAATACATTGAACCAATGAGGCCCTGATTTCCATTGAATTAAAGTGATTTTAATACATATATAGACCCAAAATATCATAAATACAATTATATCGGGTCCAATCAAATAAAAAACACGCTTTAATTGAATGGCAGCATATGATCACTTTTTACTGTGTGGATGCAAACAGTGAAACTTATGTAACCCCTTTTTCACTGGCGGGTGAAGTAATACTTGGGGTAGTATTGGTCGAGGATCAATGACCACACCGGGTTATAGAACTCAGGTTTAATCGTGGCTCAGTAGGCAGACGTAATAACCATACGTGGTAGTGGTGTAACCATAATAACAGTCCGGGTAGTACATAACACCTAGTGTAGTTCCAGTGGATATACATGGCGTTATATCACTACAACCAGCTGCACTGATGTTTGCTCGGGAGCTACAGACGCCTGTGGATCTGGTCTTTGGCAAGCCGCCAAACCCACCAGTACGAGTGCCGCCGGGCCAGGACTATGTAGACGCACTACAGGACCGGATGGAGGCTCCTCATCAGCAGGCTCCAGAGAATATGGCTTCTGCAGGGGAAAGGCAGAAGAGAGCCTATGATGTACGTTGCCACCGCAAAGAGTACCAGCAGGGGGACAACGTATGGATGTATAACCCACGGCGAACGAAGGGACGGTCCCCAAAGCTGAACAGCAACTGGGAGGGGCCCTGCCTCATCCTGAAGAGGATCTCAGAGGTCATCTATAGAGTGAAGCTCCACAGCCGCCCTCGGATAGTCATCCTTCACCAAGATCGCCTCGCACCTTACTTAGTACAGACCAGGCTACCGGGGTCCAGGGAGGGGGTAAGGACACTGCTGGATCAAAGCCAACCTCCCTGGATGTCAGCAAGGAGCTACCATTAGAGCACCTTGTTTTGGGCCAGGGAGGGGGCGGGGACACTGGGTTTACAGAGCTGCCCTCCCTGGCCAGGAATGGAAACAGCGGTGACGTCGACGTCGACGGTGGGGGCTCAGACCCAGCGGATGCAGAGCCGCCCCCGTCATCCATCAGCAGCCCGCGGCAAGGAGCAGCCCGGGATGGGAGAGCTGCTCGGCGGAAGAAACCCTCATGGTGGATGGACCCATCCACATGGGATTTGGGTTAGGCCAACGGGACGTTGGTCTTTCAAGGAAGGAGGCAGTGTGGCGAATTCAACTAGAGTGTTCCTGCTCCAAGTTCATTTGCATGTTACCCACGATGCAACTGAAATGTCGATGTTTTGGTTATGTTGTGGGCTATTGAACACGTTAAAAACGGGCATATCTGTTACAGATAGCGGGGATGCGGTGCAAGGTGATGGGGACGTTACGAGAGAAGTTGATTAGACAACATGCTATTTCCCACCATGAGGGTAAAGAGTAGGCAAATAGATAAGGTCGCTTCTGTGGCCAAGAAAGGATCAAGCTGAGACCAAAACGAATTTGTGACTGTTATGACTAGCTTGGCTTGCGGTCATTAAAAGCTTGCTTGTTAACTCTGAAAGGTTTGCTGAGAAGTCCATTATTTGACCACGTCAAAATATCATCATGTTAATTTTATGTCAACCCATTTGGCCCCGTTACACTGGGAGGAGCCATTACATATGAAGCCCCTGCCCCTCCCCCCCCAAAAAAAACAAACAAAAACAAAACAAAAATAAAAAATGATGTCAGTCATTTATTTGCGACTGTTGTGCGGACTGTGTGTGTTGAGCAGCGACCCCCGGTACACCCTTGTTACAGTCGTTTTTGCTGACCCGGAAGTTGTACTGTCAAGCAAGCGCCACAAACAACGCGCGCGGACAGCCTGGACACGGCAGCACTGGCACATCCTACAAGATTAATAAAGTGTGAGTATTAATCATATACGTTTTGATGCAAGCTGTGCCTTGCCCCTTTAAGGAGAGGGCTTAGTGGGTATTGTGTGTGTGGGGGGGGGGGTGATGTAGACGCAGCCGTGTGTGTGTGTGTGTGTCTGTGTATTTTCTGTTTGTAGCCGCAGCCGCGGAGACGCTAGTTTGCCGACAGATAGGAAGGTAGCCACCGTTACCAGTGATGATTTGTATGCATCACAGGGAGAGAGGGAGGGAGGCTGCCGTGTGTTAAATGGGACTGCAGTGCAGTGCAGTGGCCGGCCCGTTCTCCACTGCAGAGTTGGTCCGGACTCTTTATGAAGTTGTTACCAGCTACGAGCCAGGCTAAGCTAAATAGACTAGCGAGACACCCACCAGAGGCTTCCAACTACGGTTCGGAGCCGCGACGCTGGAGAGGTAACAGTACTAGACGTGCTGCTGCACTAGACGTTTTGTTGTTTTGTTGTGTTAAGTTACAAGTAAAGCTGAGCGTCGCTGTGTAAGTTAGCTTTTACCTAATCAACGTTAGCCAACTTGCTAAGTAGGCTGTTGCTCTGCGTGCGCGTTTTCATTTTTGGGGTAGCATGCGGCGATAGCTTTTGTTAAAAAGCATGCTAATTTGCCCTGGGAATCAGTGGAGGCTGATGGAAGTGACCCATTTGTATCTTAACTGTCATCTTCTTCTCTCTATAGACACTGTGGGACTTGAGCAGGACCCAAACAGACCTCACCTACGATGCAGTCCCAGGTAGACCAGTATAGTATGGTCTATAATAGCAGATCATGATCCAGCTCAAGGTTATTGTAGTTCACTAAAACTGAACTAAAACCAGGTGTGAAAAGAGAAGAAAAAAAAAACATTTCAGTTCACTGAAATAAAAATAAAACTTGACTTTAGAGGAGCAAGAAGAGGAAGCGAGTGAAGGCAGAGCCGAAGATCAAATGGTGGAAGTTGAAGAAGGAAAACTGTTGTGTGGAGTTCAGGCAGGGGTTAAGACAGGCACTGGGTGGATAGTGGAGAGTTGCCGGACGGCTGGGCAACCACTGCAGAAATAGTGAGGGAGACAGCTAGGAAGGTACTTGGTGTGTCGGCAGGACAGAGGAAGGAAGACAAGGAGACTTGGTGGTGGAGTGAGGAAGTACAGCAAAGTATACAGAAGAAGAGGTTGGCAAAGAAGAAATGGGATAGTCAGAGAGATGAAGAAAGTAGACAGGAGTACAAGGAGACACAGCTTAAAGCTAAGAGAGGTGGCAAAGGCAAAAGGCGTATGGTGAGTTGTATGACAGGTTAGACACTAAGGAAGGAGAAAAGGACTTGTACCGATTGGCTAGACAGAGGGACCGAGCTGCAAAGGATGTGCAGCAGCTTAGGGTGATGAAGGATAGAGATGGAAATGTGCTGACGAGCGAACAGAGTGTGCTGAGAAGGTGGAAGGAGTACATTGGGGGGCTGATGAATGAAGAAAATGAGAGAGAGAGAGCAGGTTGGATGATGTGGGGATAGTGAATCAGGAAGTGCAGTGGATTAGCAAGGAGGACGTGAGGGCAGCTATGAAGAGGATGAAGAGTGGCAAGGCAGCTGGTCCTGATGACATACCTGTGGAGGCATGGAGATGTTTAGGAGAGATGGCAGTGGGGTTTTTAACTAGATTGTTTAACTCAATCTTGGAAAGGGAGAGGATGCCTGAGGAGTGGAGAAGAAGCATACCGGTACCGAAATTCAAGAACCAGGGCGATGTGCAGAACTGTAGCAACTACAGAGGTATAAAGTTGATCAGCCACAGCATGAAGATTTGGGAAAGAGTAATCGAAGCTAGGTTAAGAGGAGGAGAGGTGACGATTAGCGAGCGGCAGTATGGTTTCATGCCACGAAAGAGCACCACAGATGCGATGTTTGCTTTGAGAGTGTTGATGGAGAAGTATAGAGAAGGCCAGAAGGAGCTACATTGTGTCTTTGTAGATTTAGAGAACGCATAAGCCAGGGTGCCGAGAGAGGAGATGTGGTATTGTATGAGGAAGCCGGGAGTTGCCGAGAAGTATGTAGGAGTGGTGCAGGATATGCACGTGACAGTGGCGAGGTGACAGATGGGTTCAAGGTGGAGGTGGGATTACATCAAGGATCGGCTCTGAGCCCCTTCTTGTTTGCAATGGTGATGGACAGGTTGACGGATGAGATCAGGCAGGAGTCTCCATGGACGATGATGTTCGCGGATGACATTGTGATCTGTAGCGAGAGTAGGGTGCAGGTGGAGGAGAGCCTGGAGATGTGGAGGTATGCACTGGAGAGAAGAGGAATGAAAGTCAGTAGGAGCAAGACGGAATACCTGTGTGTGAAAGAGAGGGAAGACAGTGGAATGGTCAGGAGTGGAGGTGACGAAGGCATATGACTTTAAATACTTGGGGTCAACAGTCCAAAGTAACGGGGAGTGCAGGAGAGAGGTGAAGAAGAGAGTGCAGGTAGGGCAGAGAAGAGTGTCAGGAGTGATTTGCGACAGAAGGGTGCCAGCAAGAGTTAAAGGGAAGGTTTACAAGATGGTTGTGAGACCAGCTACGTTGTATGGTTTGGAGACAGTGGCACTGACGAAAAGACAGCAGGAGGCGGAGCTGGAGGTGGCAGAGTTGAAGACGCTAAGGTTTTCACTGGGAGTGACGAAGAAGCACAGGATTAGGCACGATTATATTAGAGGGACCGCTCAAGTTGGACGGTTTGGAGACAAAGCAAGAGAGGCAAGATTGAGATGGCTTGGACATGTGTGGAGGAGAGATGCTGAGTATACTGGGAGAAGGATGCCGATTATGGAGCTGCCAGGGAAGAGAAGAAGAGGAAGGCCAAGAGGAGGTTTATGGATGTGGTGAGGGAAGACATGCAGGTGGCTGGTGTGACAGAGGAAGACGCAGAAGACAGGAAGAAATGGAAACGGATGATCCGCTGTGGCGACCCCTAACGGGAGCAGCCGAAAGTAGTAGATCTATGTCATATGTACATTATTTACAATTAGTTCATAAGTCATTCATAATTCATGTGTGATTTCGTCATTCCTAGGTTATGTGCAGCTATTTACATGCAGTTATGTAGCCTACAATTATTATTTACATACAGTCATGTGCAGTTATTTACATATGTTATGTAGTTATGTCATAGACATGTGATAACATTTTATAATTTATGCAATGTTTATTGAAACATTCTTTCTCTGTATTGCCCCCCTATACAGTTTTACAAAAAGGTTTGAATTCTCAAAGTTCTTCAGTAAAGTTCCTCAACTTGGACTGGGACTCTGTATTTCTTTGGGATTCTTCATGTTGGCTATCTGTCCGCCTGTCTATACATGGACACAAATACGTAGGACAGAATAGGCGGTCTTCTCGTTCCCCCCCGCCATTTAAAGAAAAAAAAATTGTGTGTCTTTTTCTATCTTATCCCTCAAGGGTTAAAACCTCAACTAGGGCTTCTTGTTACCTTTCCAGGGTTCAAGTCACAACTAGGGTTACCTGGCAGAATTCGGGTTTAAGGTTAAGATTGGGGTTAAGCCAGGGGAAAGGGTACCCCCCCATCCGGCCACTCGTCAGGCGCTGGCATAATAGGTGTACGTTATGTACAGTAGATTGGATGATTGTATGACCGACTGGCCAGCAGGTGGAGCCATGGAGGCACCAATCTCAGTAATATGAGGCGCATAGATGACGTCATCATGCAGCGCAGGCGATTCTGAACGGTGGAAATAAACGAAGCACATGGTTGCATGGAGTTGAGCTCCCGAAAAATACAAGAGTTAATTAAATGCGATAAAGTGGAAACGGTTAATTTAAATGCGATAAAGTGGAAACGTTGTAGAACCAGCATCATCACAGCTCAGTACTGCACGTGTACAGCACGTGTACAGCCAGTGTATGGTCCCACAGCTGTGGTCAGCATCACGTCATTCAGCACGCTGTTGTTCAGCAAGCTGTGTGTACAGCTAGCCGTGTATCAGTCAACCAAACGACCAGCTTATGTTAGCTCATGTACAGTTTGGAAACAGCTAATGTTATCTTGTGTACAGGAGGAAATACATTGTCAACGAACATTTGTGTCATCTCGTCATTTATGGGTGGCGTTCACAACGCCGCTAAATCTCAACAATTGCGACAGATAGTAAATCTGTGTCAGTCCAAACGTTTGTAGTTCAAACGTTTACAATAGGTTAGAAATTTAAATCTGCATTCCCAAATAAATTGGAATTAACCTTGTACACTGTCCATCAAACAAGATGTTTAGATGGCGGCCACAGTCCCCCACCAACGAAAGTCGCGCGACGTTTCGGTTTTATGGAACCTTCTTCAGGCGAGGGCTTAGACTTTTCACGACCGGGCGGCATCTCGGTGGCCTTCTAAGGCTCGTAAAAATCAAATTAACAATCGAAAAAATAGCCAACATTAATCCAACTCACCGAACAGCGGGCGACGTAGCTCTGTGCCGGACTCCGACGAAAAGAGAGAATGAGGCTCCGCCTCTAAATATATACTGGGAAATATGACACCACTTCCGGTAGATGACAAGCTCTCCGGAAAAGGCGGCCCTTCTCGTTCCCCCCCGCCATTTAAAGAAAAAAAAATTGTGTGTCTTTTTCTATCTTATCCCTCAAGGGTTAAAACCTCAACTAGGGCTTCTTGTTACCTTTCCAGGGTTCAAGTCACAACTAGGGTTACCTGGCAGAATTCGGGTTTAAGGTTAAGATTGGGGTTAAGCCAGGGGAAAGGGTACCCCCCATCCGGCCACTCGTCAGGCGCTGGCATAATAGGTGTACGTTATGTACAGTAGATTGGATGATTGTATGACCGCCTGGCCAGCAGGTGGAGCCATGGAGGCACCAATCTCAGTAATATGAGGCGCATAGATGACGTCATCATGCAGCGCAGGCGATTCTGAACGGTGGAAACAAACGAAGCACATGGTTGCATGGAGTTGAGCTCCCGAAAAATACAAGAGTTAATTAAATGCGATAAAGTGGAAACGGTTAATTTAAATGCGATAAAGTGGAAACGTTGTAGAACCAGCATCATCACAGCTCAGTACTGCACGTGTACAGCACGTGTACAGCCAGTGTATGGTCCCACAGCTGTGGTCAGCATCACGTCATTCAGCACGCTGTTGTTCAGCAAGCTGTGTGTACAGCTAGCCGTGTATCAGTCAACCAAACGACCAGCTTATGTTAGCTCATGTACAGTTTGGAAACAGCTAATGTTATCTTGTGTACAGGAGGAAATACATTGTCAACGAACATTTGTGTCATCTCGTCATTTATGGGTGGCGTTCACAACGCCGCTAAATCTCAACAATTGCGACAGATAGTAAATCTGTGTCAGTCCAAACGTTTGTAGTTCAAACGTTTACAATAGGTTAGAAATTTAAATCTGCATTCCCAAATAAATTGGAATTAACCTTGTACACTGTCCATCAAACAAGATGTTTAGATGGCGGCCACAGTCCCCCACCAACGAAAGTCGCGCGACGTTTCGGTTTTATGGAACCTTCTTCAGGCGAGGGCTTAGACTTTTCACGACCGGGCGGCATCTCGGTGGCCTTCTAAGGCTCGTAAAAATCAAATTAACAATCGAAAAAATAGCCAACATTAATCCAACTCACCGAACAGCGGGCGACGTAGCTCTGTGCCGGACTCCGACGAAAAGAGAGAATGAGGCTCCGCCTCTAAATATATACTGGGAAATATGACACCACTTCCGGTAGATGACAAGCTCTCCGGAAAAGGCGGCCCTTCTCGTTCCCCCCCGCCATTTAAAGAAAAAAAAATTGTGTGTCTTTTTCTATCTTATCCCTCAAGGGTTAAAACCTCAACTAGGGCTTCTTGTTACCTTTCCAGGGTTCAAGTCACAACTAGGGTTACCTGGCAGAATTCGGGTTTAAGGTTAAGATTGGGGTTAAGCCAGGGGAAAGGGTACCCCCCATCCGGCCACTCGTCAGGCGCTGGCATAATAGGTGTACGTTATGTACAGTAGATTGGATGATTGTATGACCGCCTGGCCAGCAGGTGGAGCCATGGAGGCACCAATCTCAGTAATATGAGGCGCATAGATGACGTCATCATGCAGCGCAGGCGATTCTGAACGGTGGAAACAAACGAAGCACATGGTTGCATGGAGTTGAGCTCCCGAAAAATACAAGAGTTAATTAAATGCGATAAAGTGGAAACGGTTAATTTAAATGCGATAAAGTGGAAACGTTGTAGAACCAGCATCATCACAGCTCAGTACTGCACGTGTACAGCACGTGTACAGCCAGTGTATGGTCCCACAGCTGTGGTCAGCATCACGTCATTCAGCACGCTGTTGTTCAGCAAGCTGTGTGTACAGCTAGCCGTGTATCAGTCAACCAAACGACCAGCTTATGTTAGCTCATGTACAGTTTGGAAACAGCTAATGTTATCTTGTGTACAGGAGGAAATACATTGTCAACGAACATTTGTGTCATCTCGTCATTTATGGGTGGCGTTCACAACGCCGCTAAATCTCAACAATTGCGACAGATAGTAAATCTGTGTCAGTCCAAACGTTTGTAGTTCAAACGTTTACAATAGGTTAGAAATTTAAATCTGCATTCCCAAATAAATTGGAATTAACCTTGTACACTGTCCATCAAACAAGATGTTTAGATGGCGGCCACAGTCCCCCACCAACGAAAGTCGCGCGACGTTTCGGTTTTATGGAACCTTCTTCAGGCGAGGGCTTAGACTTTTCACGACCGGGCGGCATCTCGGTGGCCTTCTAAGGCTCGTAAAAATCAAATTAACAATCGAAAAAATAGCCAACATTAATCCAACTCACCGAACAGCGGGCGACGTAGCTCTGTGCCGGACTCCGACGAAAAGAGAGAATGAGGCTCCGCCTCTAAATATATACTGGGAAATATGACACCACTTCCGGTAGATGACAAGCTCTCCGGAAAAGGCGGCCCCCCACGCCGTTGTCACGGGAAACGTGACGCGACATCCGGCAAACGAGCGCCCTCCCCATAGACGGAAAAAAACAGAAAGGGGGAGAAAAAAAGAAAAAAGGGGACAGGGTTATTTTTCCAGAGACGGGTTAGGGTTATAGGACCGTGTGTCCGAGGAAAGTGACGTGTTGTTGACAAAATTGGAGTTTGGAGAGACTAGCTTGGTGACCTTCTTGTGCCAGATGGCGTAAGAGAGAGACCGAGTCACGGCTGCACTGCGTTGTGGTGGGGGCACAAAGCAGGAGGTCGTCGACGTACTGCCATAGGGTTGAGCCGCGCGTCAGCGTAAGTGTGCTAAGGCTGTCTCGAAGTGCCCCGTTGTAGATCGTGGGGCTTTCACAATAGCCCTGACACAGCCTTGTCCATGTGTAAGGCCGACTGTCAAATAGGAACGCAAACCAGAACAGGGACGCTGAAGAAAGCGTTGGCAAGGTCCACAACGGTAAACCGCCGTGCAGAAGGGGGAACCTGAGACATAAGGGTGTAGGGATTGGGGACGCAGGGCGTGCGGGCCCTGACAGCTGCATTTACTGCCTGAAGGTCTTGAACGAACCTCCATTCAGTGGGCGTATCTTCTTCATGGGGAAGATGGGAGTGGAAACCGGGGAGGTGGGGCAAGGGACAATTATGCCCTTGACACGCAAGGCATTGAATACAGGGCAGATGCCATTAACCGCTTCCGGTTTCAAAGGGTACTGAGGTTGGTGGGGACGGAAGTCGGATTTCGGGGTAATGATGACGGGCTCACAATTACGTATGAGACCTACATCCTATTTCCCGTCAGCCCAAAGATGGGAGGGGACGTTGTGAAGCTGCGGAGCAAGTGCAGTGTGTGTGTGTGTGTGTGTGTGTGTGTGTGTGTGTGTGTGTGTGTGTGTGTGTATGGGCCTCAGTCACTGACGGTGAGGGGGCGGACAGATCCAACATCCGTGGCGTCACCGCAACGGTGGCGCTGACGTCTACCCGGTATAATTTTAGTGAGGGGGACCAGTCGCGTGAAGAGTCGGCGGGAAGCCAATCTGACGCCAGAGAAGCTTGTCGCGCGAGTGGACCCGTATCTGTCCACTGGGAACCCCGTGGTTTTACCAAGGAGACGTGCGGGACCGAGTCATCAACCGAAAACAACGCAGTTTGGTTGGTGTCTAATGTACACGTGACATGAGCGGTGCAGTGTAGGTTGTCTGCTGTCATGTAGGTCGATGCGTCCCCTGTTGTGGTGTGTGAGCAAGGGAGCATAGCCACTGTGTGTATTGGGAGGCGGTAGGAGCCCACATGTAGACCCGTAGAGGGAGGGCGGGGTTATGTGTATGCAAAAAAATATTCGCTGCTGGTAACGAAGTGATGTACAGCCCTGATGAGGTGGAAACAACAGAGATGCCCAGTTGGATCATGCCATCTCTATCCAACAATTTAAATGGGCAGTTATCAGAAATTAAAACAGGCAATTTTGTTGATGAGCTGTCATCCAGGCAAACAAGCGCACAGGAACGGATAATGGCTCCGTGACACACGTACCACTCGCAACAGTGGAGAGGACCGTTTGGCCGCTCCGTGTTAACCGTGGCCGGCCGATAGGCGGTTCTCACCACCGTTCGTGTGGCTCCCGTGTCTAACAAGAAAGGCAGCTCAGCATTTGCAAGACGCAAGGTTATCATTGGCAGTTTTCGGAAAGCTAGCTCATGAGATACATACTGTCCAACTGGGGAAGCTAACAGCAAAGCAGAGTCTTCATTGCAAATCAGTGTATTTGGTTGTGTCTGTGCATTCATACGACCTGATGTGGCAGCAGATGTGTCCAGGACCCCCTCCTCCTCCTCCCGTGTCGCCTGTCAGTCCGAACCCCGGTATGAGCCTCCCCGTGGGGCCCACTGGTTGTGAGGTCCGTTGCTCCATCCTCGGCCTCTTCCGCGCCTTTGGTTGATGCCCTTGACGGAGTGGACAGTCTTCAGCCCAGTGACCGGGCTGGCCACATGTGAAGCAGCAGTCGTCACCCGGTTGGGGGCCGCTGGGCTGGGCGTGTTGTCACGGGTTCTGACATCGTGAACGGTCCCCGGGTCTGTCCTGTTGCACAGGTTAGTAGGGTGAAGGAAGCCGCTGCGGCACCATGGAGGAGAGAGAGAGAGGTGCGATGTTTGTCCTGAGCCTGCCTTGCCTTCTGTTCTTCTTCCTTTTTCTGCATTTGATCGTGGGCATGATCAGCATGTCTCAGCAAGTCTTCCAGTCGTCTCTTTCCGTATCCTATGCAGTGTGTTTCTATGACTTTCCTAACTCCGTCCTGCAGGCCGACCAGGAAATGTTTGCAGAGGTGAGTGTTGTGGTTACACCGCCCCGAGCTGCCTCCCCGGCACGTTCAAGCCACTCCCCCAGCTCGGACGTGCCGGAAACATCCGAGCGCTCGGCTCGCGCTCTGAGAAGACGAGCGCTGCACTGCACCAGGTGTTTGCCATCATCCATCAGGCACACCTGTGGAAATCAGGCAGCCTTCTACAAGAAGCCTCCCAGAACGTCTCTCTGTGCTTCGACGTACTGAACCCTGAGGTAAAGTTCTGACAAGCCCTCCAGCGTTCCTTGCATTCTGTTTATTCCCCAGTGTCTTATCTTCGTGTCTCTGTTTCCTCCCAAGACTCTCCCTCCGCGATTTCCACGGCTCCCCGCGTCTCCCTCGTCCCCAGCTACCTTCACGTTTTCTCCCCGGACATCTCCTGCGATCTCCCCCCTTGTCCCTCTATCTGGACCCCTCCTTTCGGACTCGACTTCCCGGATCTCGGACCTGGACTTTCTCGGACAACCCCTCTTGGATCACGGACTGGACTTTCTTACCAGGTGCACGCACATTTTTTCAACACCTCCTGGTCATTTACATACCGCACCACACATAGGCTAAAAACACTCACGCATAGTTATACACGCAAACCACGGGACACCACACATAGTTTATTCACACATCCCACTAACAGAACGCCTTTTTCACCATACATTTCCCTCCAACAATAAAATGACCGGGCGGCATCTCGGTGGCCTTCTAAGGCTCGTAAAAATCAAATTAACAATCGAAAAAATAGCCAACATTAGTCCAACTCACCGAACAGCGGGCGACGTAGTTCTGCCGGACTCCGTCGAAAAGAGAGAATGGAGCTCCGCCTCTAAATATAAACTGGGAAATATGACACCACCTCCGGTAGATGGCACGCTCTCCGGAAAAGGCGGCCCCCCACGCCGTTGTCACGGGAAACGTGACGCGACATCCGGCAAACGAGCGCCCTCCCCATAGACGGAAAAAAACAGAAAGGGGGAGAAAAAAAGAAAAAAAAAAAGAAAAAAAGGGACAGTGTGTTTTTTCCAGAGACGGGTTAGGGTTACAGTTACAGGACCGTGTGTCCGAGGAAAGTGACGTGTTGTTGACAAAATTGGAGTTTGGAGAGAGTAGCTTGGTGACCTTCTTGGGCCAGATGGCGTAAGAGAGAGACCGAGTCACGGCTGCACTGCGTTGTGGTGGGGGCACAAAGCAGGAGGTCGTCGACGTACTGCCATAGGGTTGAGCCGCGCGTCAGCGTAAGTGTGCTAAGGCTGTCTCGAAGCGCCGCGTTGTAGATCGTGGGGCTTTCACAATAGCCCTGACACAGCCTTGTCCATGTGTAAGGCCGACCGTCAAATAGGAACGCAAACCAGAACAGGGACGCTGAAGAAAGCGTTGGCAAGGTCCACAACGGTAAACCGCCGTGCAGAAGGGGGAAACTGAGACATAAGGGTGTAGGGATTGGGGACGCAGGGCGTGCGGGCCCTGACAGCTGCATTTACTGCCTGAAGGTCTTGAACGAACCTCCATTCAGTGGGCTGTCCGGGTGGGCGTATCTTCTTCGCGGGGAAGATGGGAGTGGAAACCGGGGAGGTGGGGCAAGGGACAATTATGCCCTTGACACGCAAGGCATTGAATACAGGGCAGATGCCATTAACCGCTTCCGGTTTCAAAGGGTACTGAGGTTGGTGGGGACGGAAGTCGGATTTCGGGGTAATGATGACGGGCTCACAATTACGTATGAGACCTACATCCTATTTCCCGTCAGCCCAAAGATGGGAGGGGATGTTGTGAAGCTGCGGAGCAAGTGCAGTGTGTGTGTGTGTGTGTATGGGCCTCAGTCACTGATGGTGAGGGGGCGGAAAGAGCCAACATTCGTGGCGTCACCGCAACGGTGGCGCTGACGTCTACCCGGTATAATTTTAGTGAGGGGTACCAGTCGCGTGAAGAGTCGGCGGGAAGCCAATCTGACGCCAGAGAAGCTTGTTGCACGAGTGGACCCGTATCTGTCCACTGGGAACCCCGTGGTTTTACCAAGGAGACGTGCGGGACCGAGTCATCAACCGAAAACAACGCAGTTTGGTCGGTGTCTAATGTACACGTGACATGAGCGGTGCAGTGTAGGTTGTCCGTTGTAATGTAGGTCGATGCGTCCCCTGTTGTGGTGTGTGAGCAAGGGAGCAGAGCCACTGTGTGTATTGGGAGGCGGTAGGAGCCCACATGTAGACCCGTAGAGGGAGGGCGGGGTTATGTGTATGCAAAAAAATATTCGCTGCTGGTAACGAAGTGATGTACAGCCCTGATGAGGTGGAAACAACAGAGATGCCCAGTTGGATCATGCCATCTCTATCCAACAATTTAAATGGGCAGTTATCAGAAATTAAAACAGGCAATTTTGTTGATGAGCTGTCATCCAGGCAAACAAGCGCACAGGAATGGATAATGGCTCCGTGACACACGTACCACTCGCAACAGTGGAGAGGACCGTTTGGCCGCTCCGTGTTAACCGTGGCCGGCCGATAGGCGGTTCTCACCACCGTTCGTGTGGCTCCCGTGTCTAACAAGAAAGGCAGCTCAGCATTTGCAAGACGCAAGGTTATCATTGGCAGTTTTCGGAAAGCTAGCTCATGAGATAAATACTGTCCAACTGGGGAAGCTAACAGCAAAGCAGAGTCTTCATTGCAAATCAGTGTATTTGGTTGTGTCTGTGCATTCATACGACCTGATGTGGCAGCAGATGTGTCCAGGACCCCCACCTCCTCCTCCCGTGTCGCCTGTCAGTCCGAACCCCGGTATGAGCCTCCCCGTGGGGCCCACTGGTTGTGAGGTCCGTTGCTCCATCCTCGGCCTCTTCCGCGCCTTTGGTTGATGCCCTTGACGGAGTGGACAGTCTTCAGCCCAGTGACCGGGCTGGCCACATGTGAAGCAGCAGTCGTCACCCGGTTGGGGGCCGCTGGGCTGGGCGTGTTGTCACGGGTTCTGACATCGTGAACGGTCCCCGGGTCTGTCCTGTTGCACAGGTTAGTAGGGTGAAGGAAGCCGCTGCGGCACCATGGAGGAGAGAGAGAGAGGTGCGATGTTTGTCCTGAGCCTGACTTGCCTTCTGTTCTTCTTCCTTTTTCTGCATTTGATCGTGGGCATGATCAGCATGTCTCAGCAAGTCTTCCAGTCGTCTCTTTCCGTATCCTACGCAGTGTGTTTCTATGGCTTTCCTAACTCCGTCCTGCAGGCCGACCAGGAAATGTTTGCAGAGGTGAGTGTTGTGGTTACACCGCCCCGAGCTGCCTCCCTGGCACGTTCAAGCCACTCCCCCAGATCGGACGTGCCGGAAACATCCCAGCGCTCGGCTCGCGCTCTGAGGAGACGAGCGCTGCACTGCACCAGGTGTTTGCCATCATCCGTCAGGCACACCTGTGGAAATCAGGCAGCCTTCTACAAGAAGCCTCCCAGAACGTCTCTCTGTGCTTCGACGTACTGAACCCTGAGGTAAAGTTCTGACAAGCCCTCCAGCGTTCCTTGCATTCTGTTTATTCCCCAGTGTCTTATCTTCGTGTCTCTGTTTCCTCCCAAGACTCTCCCTCCGCGATTTCCACGGCTCCCCGCGTCTACCTCGTCCCCAGCGACCTTCACGTTTTCTCCCCGGTCCTCTCCTGCGATCTCCCCCCTTGTCCCTCTATCTGGACCCCTCCTTTCGGACTCGACTTCCCGGATCTCGGACCTGGACTTTCTCGGACAACCCCTCTTGGATCACGGACTGAACTTTCTTGCCAGGTGCACGCACATTTTTTCAACACCTCCTGGTCATTTACATACCACACCACACATAGGCTAAAAACACTCACACATAGTTATACACGCAAACCACGGGACACCACACATAGTTTATTCACACATCCCACTAACAGAACGCCTTTTTCACCATACATTTCCCTCCCACAATAAAACCCCCCTTTGTAGATTTAGAAGTCATCTCGTGTCTGTCTGTCTTGGGTTTCGCCACACGGGTCAGGTTCTGGTGCGCGAGCACAACAGAACGTCGGAGCCATTATGGACCCAGGCAAACCCAAGGAGCGGACGGTCCCTGTGACGCCCCAGAGCCCCGTCCCCCTAGAGGCAGTAGTAAGAAGTCACAGTTGCCAACTTGCCTCTCTCCGCTCAGAGCTCACTACTGCCTTCACTCGTGTCACCGTAGAGATCAGCGATCTTCAGTCCGGCTCCCAGGCCGTGACGAGCGCGTTAGATGCCCTCACCGCGCAGATCCATGCACTCTCCACAGCGGTCTCCAGGATAAGCGACCACCCTGCCCTGGCCTCGGTCTCTGCCCCCAGCTCGGCCTTCGGTTTCCCCGTTCCTGGTCCCGACGTTCCCCCTCCTCCGAGTCAACCCCCACTGGACCCCCGGTGCGAGCCTAACTTCCCCTGCCCCAAGGCCTTTGGTGGGGAGTTCGAGCTGTGCAGGGGTTTCCTTGGTCAGTGTGAGCTCCTGTTCAAACACCAGCCAGCCAGGTATAGGACAGGAGAGACCAAGGCAGCCCTTGTCATGTCCCTCCTCACTGGCAAAGCCCTCAGCTGGGCCAAAGCGGCGGTAGGCCATACCGAGCAGCTCGCCTCGGACTATGGTGCCTTCCGCCGCGAGTTCAATCTGGTGTTCGACCACCCAGCTGACGGGCAGGACGCTGCCGGCCGCCTCCATTCCATCCAACAGGGAGCCAGGTCGGTGGCAGATTATTCCTTGGAGGTAAGGATACTCGCGGCAGACAGTGGGTGGGATGACACTGCGCTCAAGAGCGCGTACAGGAGGGGGCTGAGCGACCCGTTCAAAGATCTCATCGTTCGGGACCGCCCTGCCTCCTTCAACGAACTCGTCACCCTCGCCCTCCAGATGGACGAACGGCTGCAGGAGCGGCCCCAGGAACGCGCCCCGCACGCTGGCCCCTCCCATAGACTAACCCCCGTCCGTTCTACCGGTGCCTTCCCTGGGTCAGCGTCCCGTGGGCTCTCTCCAGTGGAAGCTATCCGTTTCTTGGTTTTGCACGCCCCCACAGCGCCCCTGGTGTTAGGAAGACCGTGGTTGGAACGGCACGATCCCTACATCTCTTGGTCTACTGGGCGGATTTTGGGTTGGAGCGTTGCGTGTCATGCCAACTGCCTTCGCTCCGCCCACTCCCCGTCCAGCGGCCTCAGACCCGTGCCTCCTCCCACGGATCTCACTGGTGTTCCTCCCATTTATCACGATTTAGCCCCTGTATTTAGTAAAGACAGTGCACTTTCCCTCCCCCCTCACCGTCCCTATGATTGTGCCATAGATCTCTTTCCCGGGGCCGCCCTTCCCACCGGTCGGTTGCATAACCTCTCCGTCCCGGAGAAGGAGGCTATGCGCAATTATATCACAGAGTCCCTGGCCTCAGGAATCATAAGGCCCTCGTCTTCCCCGGTGGCAGCGGACTTCTTTTTTGTGGCAAAGAAGGAGGGCAGCCTGAGGCCTTACATAGATTATCGAATGCTAAATAACATCACGGTGAAAAATAAATATCCACTCCCCCTTATGAGTTCCACGTTCGAGCCACTCACTCACGCCACGGTGTTCACGAAGCTGGACCTGCGCAGCGCGTACCACCTGGTGCGCATCCGGGAAGGGGATGAATGGAAGACGGCCTTCAACACCCACCTAAGGCATTTCGAATACCTCGTTATGCCCTTCGGCCTCACCAACGCCCCGGCCGTCTTCCAGGCGTTGGTCAACGACGTGCTCCGGGACATGCTGAACACGTTCGCGGTGGTGTACCTGGATGACATCCTCGTGTTCTCCAGGACTGAGGAGGAACACCACCAGCATGTCCGCCTGGTCCTCCAACGGCTGCTGGAGAACAGGCTCTTCGTGAAAGCCGAGAAGTGCGTGTTCCACTCCGCCTCCATGGAGTTCCTTGGCCACATCGTGGAGAAGGGGCTCGTCCGCACTGACCCCAGGAAGACCCGAGCGGTGGAGGAGTGGGCACGGCCCACTAACAGGACGCAAATCCAGCGCTTCCTGGGGTTTGCAAACTTCTACCGGCGCTTCATCAGGGGGTTCAGCCGTGTGGCCGCCCCCCTCACTGCACTCACCTCCAACCTCCGCCCCTTCTCCTGGACCTCGGAGGCAGAAGCCGCCTTTTGGCCCTGAAGAGGCTGTTCACAACGGCTCCGGTGCTCGCCCACCCGAACCCGTGCAGGCAGTTCATCGTGGAGGTGGACGCATCGGACACGGGCATCGGAGCCGTCCTCTCCCAGCGGTCGGAGGAGGACCAGAAGATCCACCCGTGCGCCTTCTTCTCCCGGCGTTTCAGTCCTGCGGAGAAGAATTACGACATCGGCAACAGGGAGTTGCTGGCCGTCCACGCCGCCCTAGAGGAGTGGAGACACTGGCTGGAGGGAGCAGGGCAGCCGTTCATCGTATGGTCCGATCACAAGAACCTGACCTACTTGCGGACGGCTAAGAGGGTCAACCCCAGGCAGGCGCGCTGGGCTCTCTTCTTCAGCCGGTTCGACTTCACCCTCACCTACCGCCCGGGCACCAAGAACGTCAGGGCAGACGCCCTCTCCCGTCTGTTTCCCGAGGGGTCCCCTGACGCCCCAGACACCATCCTTCCCCCGGCCCGGGTGGTGGGTGTCGTCACCTGGGCCATCGGTGGTGAGAAGGGCCCAGCGCGCCCAACCCGACCCACGCAATGGACCCCGGAACCGGCTATTTGTGCCTCCCTGTGTCCAGCCCCAGGTGCTGGAGTGGGGCCACTCCAGCCATCTTGCTTGCCACCCCGGTGTCTACCGAACGGCGGCCTTCATCCGCAGGGGTTTCTGGTGGCCCACCATGGAGGCAGACACCAGAGAATTCGTGGCAGCCTGCACCACCTGCGCCCGCAGCAAGGCTCTCCATCGCCCTCCAGCAGGTCTCCTGCGCCCCCTTCCTGTCCCCGGCCGACCTTGGTCCCACATTGCCTTGGACTTTGTAACTGGCCTCCCCGTGTCGCAAGGCAATGACACCATTCTGACCATTGTCGACCGGTTTTCCAAGGCTGTCCCCTTTGTTGCCCTCACCAAACTCCCCTCTGCAGCCGAGACGGCGGACCTTCTCGTCTCCCACTTCGTCCGACCCCATGGGATTCCCCTGGACATTGTCTCTGACCGTGGTCCCCAGTTCACTTCGAAGGTATGGCAGGCCTTCTGTAAGGGGATTGGGGCCACGGTCAGCCTCTCCTCCGGGTATCACCCCCAGACCAATGGGCAGGCAGAGCGGGCCAATCAAGCCCTGGAGGCGGCTTTACGTTGCGTTACCACCAGCAACCCCGCCTCCTGGAGCAAGTACCTGCCCTGGGTGGAGTACTCGTTCAACTCCATGGAGAGTTCGGCTACCGGTTTGTCCCCCTTCGAGTGTTCTCTTGGCTATCAACCTCCTCTGTTCCCCCATCAGGAGTTGGAGGTGGCGGTCCCGTCCACGAAGGCCCATCTCGTTTGGAAGACCGCCCGGGCCGCTCTGTTGCGAGCTACAGAGCGGGCCCGGCGCAGCGCCAACCGGCGGAGAGTGCCGACTCCAGCTTATCGACCTGGCCAGAAGGTATGGCTCCTGGCCCGGGACCTGCCATTCCCTACCATCAACCGGAAGCTGGCTCCCCGCTACGTCGGTCCCTACACAATCGACCGCATCGTCAACCCTTCGGCGGTGCGTCTCCATCTCCCTACCTCACTCAAGATCCATCCCGTCTTCCATGTCTCGCGCCTCAAACCGGTAGCCACCAGCCCCCTGTCTCCCCCTGTCCAAGCTCCTCCACCCCCCAGGATCCTCGACGGTGGTGACATGGTCTTGGATGTCGACCAGCTGCTCGCCGTACGCCGCCGGGGGCGTGGGTACCAATACCTGGTGGACTGGGTTGGCTATGGGCCCGAGGACCGCAGCTGGGTTCCCCGGTCCTACCTGGCCGACCCCGCACTCCTGGAGGAGTTCTATCGGGCCCACCCCAACGCCATCAGACGGTCGCCCGGTGTCTACCGTAGAAGGGGGGGTCCTGTTGTGGTTACACCGCCCCGAGCTGCCTCCCCGGCACGTTCAAGCCACTCCCCCAGCTCGGACGTGCCGGAAACATCCCGAGCGCTGCACTGCACCAGGTGTTTGCCATCATCCATCAGGCACACCTGTGGCAATCAGGCAGCCTTCTACAAGAAGCCTCCCAGAACGTCTCTCTGTGCTTCGACGTACTGAACCCTGCGGTAAAGTTCTGACAAGCCCTCCAGCGTTCCTTGCATTCTGTTTATTCCCCAGTGTCTTATCTTCGTGTCTCTGTTTCCTCCCAAGACTCTCCCTCCGCGATTTCCACGGCTCCCCGCGTCTCCCTCGTCCCCAGCTACCTTCACGTTTTCTCCCCGGACCTCTCCTGCGATCTCCCCCCTTGTCCCTCTATCTGGACCCCTCCCTTCGGACTCGACTTCCCGGATCTCGGACTTGAACTTTCTCGGACAACCCCTCTTGGATCACGGACTGGACTTTCTTGCCAGGTGCACGCACATTTTTTCAACACCTCCTGGTCATTTACATACCGCACCACACATAGGCTAAAAACACTCACGCATAGTTATACACGCAAACCACGGGACACCACACATAGTTTATTCACACATCCCACTAACAGAACGCCTTTTTCACCATACATTTCCCTCCCACAATAAAACGACCGGGCGGCATTTCGGTGGCCTTCTAAGGCTCGTAAAAATCAAATTAACAATCGAAAAAATAGCCAACATTAATCCAACTCACCGAACAGCGGGCGACGTAGTTCTCTGCCGGACTCCGTCGAAAAGAGAGAATGGAGCTCCGCCTCTAAATATAAACTGGGAAATATGACACCACCTCCGGTAGATGGCACGCTCTCCGGAAAAGGCGGCCCCCCACGCCGTTGTCACGGGAAACGTGACGCGACATCCGGCAAACGCGCGCCCTCCCCATAGACGGAAAAAAACAGAAAGGGGGAGGAAAAAAAGAAAAAAAAAAGAAAAAAAGGGACAGTGTGTTTTTTCCAGAGACGGGTTAGGGTTAGAGTTATAGGACCGTGTGTCCGAGGAAAGTGACGTGTTGTTGACAAAATTGGAGTTTGGAGAGACTAGCTTGGTGACCTTCTTGGGCCAGATGGCGTAAGAGAGAGACCGAGTCACGGCTGCACTGCATTGTGGTTGGGGCACAAAGCAGGAGGTCGTCGACGTACTGCCATAGGGTTGAGCCGCGCGTCAGCGTAAGTGTGCTAAGGCTGTCTCGAAGCGCCCCGTTGTAGATCGTGGGGCTTTCACAATAGCCCTGACACAGCCTTGTCCATGTGTAAGGCCGACCGTCAAATAGGAACGCAAACCAGAACAGGGACGCTGAAGAAAGCGTTGGCAAGGTCCACAACGGTAAACCGCCGTGCAGAAGGGGGAACCTGAGACGTAAGGGTGTAGGGATTGGGGACGCAGGGCGTGCGGGCCCTGACAGCTGCATTTACTGCCTGAAGGTCTTGAACGAACCTCCATTCAGTGGGCTGTCCAGGTGGGCGTATCTTCTTCACGGGGAAGATGGGAGTGGAAACCGGGGAGGTGGGGCAAGGGACAATTATGCCCTTGACACGCAAGGCACTGAATACAGGGCAGATGCCATTAACCGCTTCCGGTTTCAAAGGGTACTGAGGTTGGTGGGGACGGAAGTCGGATTTCGGGGTAATGATGACGGGCTCACAATTATGTATGAGACCTACATCCTATTTCCCGTCAGCCCAAAGATGGGAGGGGATGTTGTGAAGCTGAGGAGCAAGTTCAGTGTGTGTGTGTGTGTGTGTGTGTGTGTGTATGGGCCTCAGTCACTGACGGTGAGGGGGCGGAAAGAGCCAACATTCGTGGCGTCACCGCAACGGTGGCGCCACGAATGTGAGGGGGACCAGTCGCGTGAAGAGTCGGCGGGAAGCCAATCTGACGCCAGAGAAGCTTGTCGCGCGAGTGGACCCGTATCTGTCCACTGGGAACCCCGTCGTTTTACCAAGGAGACGTGCGGGACCGAGTCATCAACCGAAAACAACGCAGTTTGGTCGTTGTCTAATGTACACGTGACATGAGCGGTGCAGTGTAGGTTGTCCGCTGTCATGTAGGTCGATGCGTCCCCTGTTGTGGTGTGTGAGCAAGGGAGCAGAGCCACTGTGTGTATTGGGAGGCGGTAGGAGCCCACATGTAGACCCGTAGAGGGAGGGCGGGGTTATGTGTATGCAAAAAATATATTCGCTGCTGGTAACGAAGTGATGTACAGCCCTGATGAGGTGGAAACAACAGAGATGCCCAGTTGGATCATGCCATCTCTATCCAGCAAATTAAATGGGCAGTTATCAGAAATTAAAACAGGCAATTTTGTTGATGAGCTGTCATCCAGGCAAACAAGCGCACAGGAACGGATAATGGCTCCGTGACACACGTACCACTCGCAACAGTGGAGAGGACCGTTTGGCCGCTCCGTGTTAACCGTGGCTGGCCGATAGGCGGTTCTCACCACCGTTCGTGTGGCTCCAGTGTCTAACAAGAAAGGCAGCCCAGCATTTGCAAGATGCAAGGTTATCATTGGCAGTTTTCGGAAAGCTAGCTCATGAGATACATACTGTCCAACTGGGGAAGCTAACAGCAAAGCAGAGTCTTCATTGCAAATCAGTGTATTTGGTTGTGTCTGTGCATTCATACGACCTGATGTGGCAGCAGATGTGTCCAGGACCCCCCCCTCCTCCTCCCATGTCGCCTGTCAGTCCGAACCCCGGTATGAGCCTCCCCGTGGGGCCCACTGGTTGTGAGGTCCGTTGCTCCATCCTCGGCCTCTTCCGCGCCTTTGGTTGATGCCCTTGACGGAGTGGACAGTCTTCAGCCCAGTGACCGGGCTGGCCACATGTGAAGCAGCAGTCGTCACCCGGTTGGGGGCCGCTGGGCTGGGCGTGTTGTCACGGGTTCTGACATCGTGAACGGTCCCCGGGTCTGTCCTGTTGCACAGGTTAGTAGGGTGAAGGAAGCCGCTGCAGCGCCATGGAGGAGAGAGAGAGAGGTGCGATGTTTGTCCTGAGCCTGCCTTGCCTTCTGTTCTTCTTCATTTTTCTGCATTTGATCGTGGGCATGATCAGCATGTCTCAGCAAGTCTTCCAGTCGTCTCTTTCCGTATCCTACGCAGTGTGTTTCTATGGCTTTCCTAACTCCGTCCTGCAGGCCGGCCAGGAAATGTTTGCAGAGGTGAGTTTCCCATTGGCCTCTCTTCGTGGACGGGGGAGAGAGAACTGGTGGCGGTTGGGGTGTTGGTGGTGGTGGTGGTGTCAGACGGGGTGTCGGTGGTGGTCCCAGGATCGGTCTCATGGCGCCGCGTTGTTGGACAGGTTGTTGGACGCACCCGGAGTCGTCAGAGGGGTGTCCCAGAGACATCGCTATGAGCTGCGGATATAAGGAAGACAAAAGGAGAGAGAGAGGCTGGCTGCCATGTGAGTATGGCGGAGGGGTGGATGTCAGAGATGGATTAGGAGAGGTGTGTGAGAACGGGTCTTTGGTTGATACGTGAGCTGTCGTATCTCTGTCTTTGTCCGAGTCGTCGCTGCGCGTCATAGTCCTCTGTAGCCTTTTTCTTTCCCTACTTTCACACTCTTTCTCCCACATTCCCAAAATTCTTTCTTGCTCTGCCATATACTCTAATCATGTTGTAGGAATCTTTTTCCTTTCTAAGACCTTCGCTTTTCCCATTTCCATGGACTATCGGACTTTCATTAGTTTATTCTTGCTCAAAGTTCCTTCAACAGGAAACCCATGATCCTGCATCCAGTCTAAATATATATTTTACCGAGTCTTCACCATATTTCCTTATCACTCATTATCTGATAGATCGGACCCTCCATATCTATCGGGGGCGGTTTACTGCCCTTGTTTCCCTTTTATTTTCTTTTTTCCCCTCAAAATTCACTTGATCCTACCAAATGACCACTTCTATTAGTGCGAGACCGAGGGTGAACAGCCGCTTAATTGTCAGTGCACGACCTCATCTGGTTTCAATAGTACGCGTTTTAAATGATCATTTTATCCTTTAAAGAATTCTGCTTACCCGTGCGATGAATCTCCCAGGGTTTTGCTGAGGGATCTCAGCGACACCGACCAAACGGACCACCCGCCTCTCCCTTTCTTCTTCTCAAACCTGGTGAGGTTATTGGGAGATCGGTGACTATGTTCTTGTCCCGAGATGATCAGTCAGCCGGTTGTCCGTCTGGCGGGGCGACGTGAGATCCCGCTTCTGACACCAAATTGTTGTGGATTTTCCTTTATCCTTTTAATGGGCTCTTGCCCCAGCAACCTCTGGGGAGAATAATCATCGGACAAATATTGAAGCAAACAGAGAATCTTTAATGCATCTGCAGATGGAGAGACATAAGGCCACACAGAGGTTCGTCTGTGAGGATATGCTCTGCCTCTGAGCTGGAGATAGTGGTTTTTTATACAACAGTCCGTCGCGTCATACACTATGTTTCCTGCGTCAACTAAGGTGTAATCTTACAAAGGAATGAAGGAAACATCTACGTTAATCACGTTCTGTGCCTCGTGAGTGTATGTACGCCTGTTGCACTTGTCTTTTGCTGTACCTGGCCGTTCCTGGGATGCGGCAATGGGGAGGCAAGCATAGTAACAGTTGCTATGTGGCCCCATGGAAGGTACGCATGAGAACAATGGTTATGTGTGTCTGCAGTGAGTGAGAAGTTTCATACACACAGACAAGTGGAAAACTACAGAGTACATACGGAGTGCATATGGAGAACATTTTGTACTCCACATACATCACCAACATCCTGCTCAGCTCTCCCCTTCTCAGCCTCCTCCTGCTCAGCTGCACCACTCTCCTCTCAGAGCCTCACCGCAGCCACATCGTCATGACACGACTGGTACGAATGACATTGCGAGGTACTTGGTGCGCCGAGAGCTTGTGAATTCCGGTCTCATCCAGTTCAACGAGCGCCCAGAAAATTATTGGGCATGGAAGTCCTCTTTCTTCAACGCCATTGAAGGACTGAACTTAACTGCCAGCAAGGAGCTCGACCTCTTGACAAAGTCGTTAGGAAAAGAGTTCTCAGAGCACGTTACAAGGATTCGCTATGTGCACGTCGCCGACCCTGTAGTGGGCCTACAACATGTCTGGGAACGCCTAGAAGAGTGCTCCCCTGAAGTGATCGAGAGAGCGCTCTTCGAGAGGATAGAGAACTTTCCAAAAATCTCTCAGAAAGACCCCGTAAAGTTGAGGGAACTGGGAGACCTGCTGATGGAGTTAGACTCTGCTAAGTGTGAGGGCTACCTGCCGGGGCTCTCGTACCTGGACACCGCCAGGGGTGTCAACCCGATCGTTGAGAAGCTGCCACACAGTCTACAAGAGAGGTGGATAACTAAGGGTTCCCAGTACAAAGAGCAGCACCATGCCCCCCCCATTCACCTTCTTCGCAGACTTCCTCTGCAGCGAGGCACACAGAAGAAACGACCCCAGCTTTACTCTCCCTTCAGCTCCCTCGAAAACGTCCAGCAAGTCCTCCACAGGGTTCTCAAAACATGAGCGATCAGAAAAGGAATCAAGACACGCCAAAACGAATGTCTCCACCCACAAGACAGAGGTCTCAACAAACCGCTCAGCTTCTCAGTCACGCAGTTCGAGCAGCATGCCTGGCGACAAAGGGAAACAATGTCCCATCCATCAGAAGCGCCATCCTCTAAAGAAATGTCGGGGTTTTCGAAGCAAGTCTCTTGAGGAGCGCAAAGCCTTTCTGAAAGAGAATGGTGCCTGCTACAGGTGTTGCTCCTCCACAACTCACTTGGCGAAGAACTGTAAGGCAACTTTGAAGTGCAGCGAATGTGAGAGCGATGACCACATAGCGGCGCTCCACCCTGGACCTCCTCCACGGGACAAAAAAGACAAGGACCCCACCTCAGAGCATGGCGGGGAGAGTGAAGAGGAGGCGCCTCCACCAGCAGTCACCTCTAAATGCACAGCACACCCAGACAGAGCTAGTAATGTCTACATCGTCCTGGACGACCAGAGCAACAGATCTCTGGCGAGGTCTGATTTCTTCCACCTCATCCAAATCAGAGGTTCAGACTCACCGTACACCCTGCGTACATGTTCAGGAGGCACCGATACATCTGGAGGAAGAGCCACAGGGTTCTTGGCGGAGTCGTTGGATGGAAAAAACAAGTGTGCTGCTTCCAACACTCATTGAGTGCAACCATATGCCTGACGATCGGTCAGAAATCCCGACCCCAGAAGCTGCACAGCACCACAGCCACCTGAAGTCCATCGCTCGCAGAATCCCTCGCCTGGACCCTGAAGCCCAGATCCTGATACTTCTGGGACGCCACATCCTTCAGGTCCACAAAGTCAGGGAGCAACGCAATGGTCCTCCCAGCGCCCCTTATGCCCAACGTCTAGACCTGGGTTGGGTGGTTATAGGGGACGTGTGCCTGGGTTCAGCCCACAAGCCAGCAGCTGTGACTTCCTATCGCACCAGCGTGCTCGAAAACGGAAGGCCATCTCTCCTCACTCCGTGCCCCAACCGTCTCCAGGTCAAGGAAAGGTTCCTCCTTACAGCATCAAACATGACACCCCAGTCCCTGATGATGACAAAGTGGGGCTTTCCATCGAAGATCGTCTGTTCCTGGAGTTCATGGACAGAGAGATGGTGATGGACGACACCAACAGCTGGGTGGCGCCTCTCCCATTCCGATCCCCTTGTCGACGGCTCCCGAACAATCGAGACCAAGCTCTCAGCAGACTTACCTCTCCCCGCCGCACCCTGGAAAGAAAGCCTAAGATGAAAGCCGACTTCGTCACACCTTCATGCAAAACATCTTTGATCACGACCAGGCTGAGTTGGCCCCACCACTACCGGAGGGAAGTGAGTGCTGGTACTTACTTATCTTCGGCGTCTACCACCCTCAAAAGCCAGACAAGATCAGGGTTGTCTTCGATTCCAGCGCTCAACATCACGGCATCTCCCTGAACGATGTGCGTGCTACTTACCGGCCCGGATCTGAACAACAGCTTGCTGGGAGTCTTGCTGCGCTCCCGAAGAGAAACAGTGGCTGTCATAGCGGACATCGAGCAGATGTTTCACAGCTTCGTCGTTCGAGAAGACAACAGAGATTTCTTGTGTTTCCTGTGGTTCAACAACAACGACCCCAACCGAGAGATTGCCGAGTATCGCATGAAAGTCCACGTATTCGGCAACTCACCATCCCCAGCTGTCGCCATCTATGGACTTCACCGAGCAGCAGAACACAGCTCCAGGGAACACGGAATGGATGCCAAGCACTTAGTGGAACGCGACTTCTACGTCGACGACGGCCTCGCTCTGGCTGGGTTGCGTCCCGAGGGGCAGCCGTGAGTAGAGGGAGGAGTCGTTGGCAGCTTGACTGGAGGTGGCCACTTGCTGTGTATTTAGCATAGCAGCACACTCAGCTGCTCCCTCAACCTGTAGTGCGATGGTAATTGCTCTGGACAGCAGCAGATCGTCTTTTTCCAGCAGGAGAGTCTCACGCACCTTTGCGTTGTTGGTGTGTTCGATTAGCTGGTCGCGAACCATCTCGTCCTGAAGCGCGCCAAACTTGCATGAGCTAGCTATCCCTCGCAAATTAGCTACGTACTGCCGCACAGACTCACCAGGCAGTTGGTGTCGCTGACGGAATATAAATCGCCGAAGGAGGGCACTCTGTGGAGCAGCGAAATGTGTGCTCATACGTCCCACAGCTTTGTCAAAGTTTGTGACGTTCCCCAGAGTCCCGAGCACACGATGACCCTCTGCTCCCAAGCAGTGTAGCAACAGAGCCGTCTTCCTAGCCTGGCTCACGTCGTCGAGCCCTGAGGCGATGATGTAATTTTCAAAACTATGTAGCCAGCGAGTCCATGGTACCGGAGGCTCGCCAGGTAACGCCAGGAAGGGGGCAGGTGGTGGGAGAGAGATATCAGCCATCCTCGTCGCCAATATTGTATTGAGAAATCACGTCAGGACACAGCGCTGTCGCTCGACACAACCTCTACGTTGCATTCTTTATTTAGACTGACACAGCATCACAGGCAGACCCGATCAAACAACCCAGAGCCCGCAGGCATCACCAAGCGATCCCAGCACAATAGAACAGCACCAAATCAAATGCAGCACTGTCGATGTGTGCAGACATAACAAGGGGCTTACCAGCGTTTCCCATTGGAAGTAACAACCCCTTTCAGCCCGCGATTTAGCAAACACCGTTCACATGTGTCGCACCGGGCATTCATGCAGCATAAGCCTCGGTTTGTAGCTAAGAGCCGTTCACAATGTGCTGCACGAGGCCTACCTACACGTGTTGCTAGTGCTAGCTAACGTTAGCTAGTACAAGAAGTGAATCTCTTGTGCTGCTTAGCTACGGGTGCTTAATAGTGACGAGCATAATCGTTCAATAAACATTAGGCTCACATGCATCGAAACTGACGATATTAAATGATTCCAAGTAGAAAATTCAACAAGCCAACTAGCTAGATAGCATTTGCCTTGGCGTGGGACTGACAAGCTAGCATAAGCTAACGTGAGCTAGTGAAAATTCGCACACATTAAAATGACATCTGGATGTAACGTTACATGTATATAGACATCTCCGATATCGTTATGCAAGCAGGTGAGCGGCTAACGTTAAACCGGAATTAAGCAAGCGAGACTGTGTGGCTAGCTAGAATTAGCAGGCCCCGTTTATAGCAGCTAGCAGCAGGTCTGTCTTCTAACGTCAGACGTAGCCAATCGCTCGGTTGGTTGTCGGTGTGATAACGTGGCAATATTCGCTAACTTTAAAAAAAAAAATATTCGCTAACTAACGTTAGCTAGCTTATGCTAGCTAGTCGTTTCCTAGCCAGGCTAGCTAGCTATGAACGTATAAACTGCCGTGCGATAACGTTATAATTAGCTTTAATCAGTCACTTAAAAATCACACCCGAGTGTGCCAAAATGTTACAAAAACATGTCGATATTCAATGTTTACTGGGCTTTTTCGCGCTTCGGCTCACTTCTTACCGAGAAATTGGCACTTGGCACAAGTTGGCCGTGAACTTGACTTCTCCTCAGGGCTCCAAGCAGTGAAAAGAAAAATGGCATAAAATCAAGAGATTTTGAGAACCAAAGTTTGGCTACGTCAGTAGTCACGTGACATACTGGATGGAAAAATAGTCTTTGGTTTTAAGTCAGTCAAATACATTGTACCAATGAGGCCCTGATTTCCATTGAATTAAAGTGATTTTAATACATATATAGACCCAAAATATCATAAATACCATTATATCGGGTCCAATCAAATAAAAAACACGCTTTAATTGAATGGCAGCATATGATCACTTTTTACTGTGTGGATGCAAACAGTGAAACTTATGTAACCCCTTTTTCACTGGCGGGTGAAGTAATACTTGGAGTAGTATTGGTCGAGGATCAATGACCACACCGAGTTATAGAACTCAGGTTTAATCGTGGCTCAGTAGGCAGACGTAATAACCATACGTGGTAGTGGTGTAACCATAATAACAGTCCGGGTAGTACATAGCACCTATTGTAGTTCCAGTGGATATACATGGCGTTATATCACTACAACCAGCTGCACTGATGTTTGCTCGGGAGCTACAGACGCCTGTGGATCTGGTCTTTGGCAAGCCGCCAAACCCACCAGTACGAGTGCCGCCGGGCCAGGACTATGTAGACGCACTACAGGACCGGATGGAGGCTCCTCATCAGCTGGCTCCAGAAAATATGGCTTCTGCAGGGGAAAGGCAGAAGAGAGCCTATGATGTACGTTGCCACTGCAAAGAGTACCAGCAGGGGGACAACGTATGGGTGTATAACCCACGGCGAACGAAGGGACGGTCCCCAAAGCTGAACAGCAACTGGGAGGGGCCCTGCCTCATCCTGAAGAGGATCTCAGAGGTCATCTATAGAGTGAAGCTCCACAGCCGCCCTCGGATAGTCATCCTTCACCAAGATCGCCTCGCACCTTACTTAGTACAGACCAGGCTACCGGGGTCCAGGGAGGGGGTAAGGACACTGCTGGATCAAAGCCAACCTCCCTGGATGTCAGCAAGGAGCTACCATTAGAGCACCTTGTTTTGGGCCAGGGAGGGGGCGGGGACACTGGGTTTACAGAGCTGCCCTCCCTGGCCAGGAATGGAAACAGCGGTGACGTCGACGTCGACGGTGGGGGCTCAGACCCAGCGGATGCAGAGCCGCCCCCGTCATCCATCAGCAGCCCGCGGCAAGGAGCAGCCCGGGATGGGAGAGCTGCTCGGCGGAAGAAACCCTCATGGTGGATGGACCCATCCACATGGGATTTGGGTTAGGCCAACGGGACGTTGGTCTTTCAAGGAAGGAGGCAGTGTGGCGAATTCAACTAGAGTGTTCCTGCTCCAAGTTAATTTGCATGTTACCCACGATGCAACTGAAATGTCGATGTTTTGGTTATGTTGTGGGCTATTGAACACGTTAAAAACGGGCATATCTGTTACAGATAGCGGGGATGCGGTGCAAGGTGATGGGGACGTTACGAGAGAAGTTGATTAGACAACATGCTATTTCCCACCATGAGGGTAAAGAGTAGGCAAATAGAT
Organism: Lampris incognitus; assembly: GCF_029633865.1. Lineage (NCBI taxonomy): Eukaryota > Metazoa > Chordata > Actinopteri > Lampriformes > Lampridae > Lampris > Lampris incognitus. Next base: position 222,769 of record NW_026611338.1, read on the forward strand.
AAGGTCGCTTCTGTGGCCAAGAAAAGGATCAAGCTGAGACCAAAACGAATTTGTGACTGTTATGACTAGCTTGGCTTGCGGTCATTAAAAGCTTGCTTGTTAACTCTGAAAGGTTTGCTGAGAAGTCCATTATTTGACCACGTCAAAATATCATCATGTTGATTTTATGTCAACCCATTTGGCCCCGTTACACTGGGAGGAGCCATTACATATGAAGCCCCTGCCCCCCCCCCAAAAAAAACAAACAAAAACAAAACAAAAATAAAAAATGATGTCAGTCATTTATTTGCGACTGTTGTGCGGACTGTGTGTGTTGAGCAGCGACCCCCGGTACACCCTTGTTACAGTCGTTTTTGCTGACCCGGAAGTTGTACTGTCAAGCAAGCGCCACAAACAACGCGCGCGGACAGCCTGGACACGGCAGCACTGGCACATCCTACAAGATTAATAAAGTGTGAGTATTAATCATATACGTTTTGATGCAAGCTGTGCCTTGCCCCTTTAAGGAGAGGGCTTAATGGGTATTGTGTGTGTGTGTGGGGGGGTGATGTAGACGCAGCCGTGTGTGTGTGTGTGTGTGTGTCTGTGTATTTTCTGTTTGTAGCCGCAGCCGCGGAGACTCTAGTTTGCCGACAGATAGGAAGGTAGCCACCGTTACCAGTGATGATTTGTATGCATCACGGGGAGGGGGGGAGGGAGGCTGCCGTGTGTTAAATGGGACTGCAGTGCAGGGCAGTGGCCGGCCCGTTCTCCACCGCAGAGTTGGTCCGGACTCTTTATGAAGTTGTTACCAGCTACGAGCCAGGCTAAGCTAAATAGACTAGCGAGACACCCACCAGAGGCTTCCAACTACGGTTCGGAGCCGCGACGCTGGAGAGGTAACAGTACTAGACGTGCTGCTGCACTAGACGTTTTGTTGTTTTGTTGTGTTAAGTTACAAGTAAAGCTGAGCGTCGCTGTGTAAGTTAGCTTTTACCTAATCAACGTTAGCCAACTTGCTAAGTAGGCTGTTGCTCTGCGTGCGCGTTTTCATTTTTGGGGTAGCATGCGGCGATAGCTTTTGTTAAAAAGCATGCTAATTTGCCCTGGGAATCAGTGGAGGCTGATGGAAGTGCCCCATTTGTATCTTAACTGTCATCTTCTTCTCTCTATAGACACTGTGGGACCTGAGCAGGACCCAAACAGACCTCACCTACGATGCAGTCCCAGGTAGACCAGTATAGTATGGTCTATAATAGCAGATCATGATCCAGCTCAAGGTTATTGTAGTTCACTAAAACTGAACTAAAACCAGGTGTGAAAAGAGAAGAAAAAAAACAAAAAAAAACGTTTCAGTTCACTGAAATAAAAATAAAACTTGACTTTAGAGGAGCAAGAAGAGGAAGCGAGTGAAGGCAGAGCCGAAGATCAAATGGTGGAAGTTGAAGAAGGAAAACTGTTGTGTGGAGTTCAGGCAGGGGTTAAGACAGGCACTGGGTGGATAGTGGAGAGTTGCCGGACGGCTGGGCAACCACTGCAGAAATAGTGAGGGAGACAGCTAGGAAGGTACTTGGTGTGTCGGCAGGACAGAGGAAGGAAGACAAGGAGACTTGGTGGTGGAGTGAGGAAGTACAGCAAAGTATACAGAAGAAGAGGTTGGCAAAGAAGAAATGGGATAGTCAGAGAGATGAAGAAAGTAGACAGGAGTACAAGGAGACACAACTTAAAGCTAAGAGAGGTGGCAAAGGCAAAAGGCGTATGGTGAGTTGTATGACAGGTTAGACACCAAGGAAGGAGAAAAGGACTTGTACCGATTGGCTAGACAGACGGACCGAGCTGCAAAGGATGTGCAGCAGCTTAGGGTGATGAAGGATAGAGATGGAAATGTGCTGACGAGCGAAGAGAGTGTGCTGAGAAGGTGGAAGGAGTACATTGGGGGGCTGATGAATGAAGAAAATGAGAGAGAGAGAGCAGGTTGGATGATGTGGGGATAGTGAATCAGGAAGTGCAGTGGATTAGCAAGGAGGACGTGAGGGCAGCTATGAAGAGGATGAAGAGTGGCAAGGCAGTTGGTCCTGGTGACATACCTGTGGAGGCATGGAGATGTTTAGGAGAGATGGCAGTGGGGTTTTTAACTAGATTGTTTAACTCAATCTTGGAAAGGGAGAGGATGCCTGAGGAGTGGAGAAGAAGCATACCGGTACCGATTTTCAAGAACCAGGGCGATGTGCAGAACTGTAGCAACTACAGAGGTATAAAGTTGATCAGCCACAGCATGAAGATTTGGGAAAGAGTAATCGAAGCTAGGTTAAGAGGAGGAGAGGTGACGATTAGCGAGCGGCAGTATGGTTTCATGCCACGAAAGAGCACCACAGATGCGATGTTTGCTTTGAGAGTGTTGATGGAGAAGTATAGAGAAGGCCAGAAGGAGCTACATTGTGTCTTTGTAGATTTAGAGAACGCATAAGCCAGGGTGCCGAGAGAGGAGATGTGGTATTGTATGAGTTGCCGAGAAGTATGTAGGAGTGGTGCAGGATATGCACGTGGAAGTGTGAGAGTGGCGAGGTGACAGATGGGTTCAAGGTGGAGGTGGGATTACATCAAGGATCGGCTCTGAGCCCCTTCTTGTTTGCAATGGTGATGGACAGGTTGACGGATGAGATCAGGCAGGAGTCTCCATGGACGATGATGTTCGCGGATGACATTGTGATCTGTAGCGAGAGTAGGGTGCAGGTGGAGGAGAGCCTGGAGATGTGGAGGTATGCACTGGAGAGAAGAGGAATGAAAGTCAGTAGGAGCAAGACGGAATACCTGTGTGTGAAAGAGAGGGAAGACAGTGGAATGGTCAGGAGTGGAGGTGACGAAGGCATATGACTTTAAATACTTGGGGTCAACAGTCCAAAGTAACGGGGAGTGCAGGAGAGACGTGACGAAGAGAGTGCAGGTAGGGCGGAGAAGAGTGTCAGGAGTGATTTGCGACAGAAGGGTGCCAGCAAGAGTTAAAGGGAAGGTTTACAAGATGGTTGTGAGACCAGCTATGTTGTATGGTTTGGAGACAGTGGCACTGACGAAAAGACAGCAGGAGGCGGAGCTGGAGGTGGCAGAGTTGAAGACGCTAAGGTTTTCACTGGGAGTGACGAAGAAGCACAGGATTAGGCACGATTATATTAGAGGGACCGCTCAAGTTGGACGGTTTGGAGACAAAGCAAGAGAGGCAAGATTGAGATGGCTTGGGCATGTGTGGAGAAGGATGCTGAATATGGAGCTGTCAGGGAAGAGGAGAAGAGGAAGGCCAAAGAGGAGGTTTATGGATGTGGTGAGGGAGGACATGCAGGTGGCTGGTGTGATAGAGGAAGATGCAGAAGACAGGAAGAAATGGAAACGAATGATCCGCTGTGCCGACCCCCAACGGGAGCAGCCGAAAGTAGTAGTAGTAGACTTTAGAGGAAAAAACAAATAAACAAACAAACAAACAAACAAACAAAGTGAAACGATATTGTGCACTTTCAAAAGTAACTAAGATAAAATCCAAATGTTCCTCTTCGGCAGTCTGTCAAAACGATGATGACTGTGATGCAGTTTAAGCGGAGCAAGTTCACCTGTGTGTCATCAGGCCCGCATTAGAGTGACAATATCGAAATAATAGTGAAGAAGAAGACAAAAACAAAGTAAAAAAAAAGTATGGGAGAGCATGGTGAGGGCTGGTCTTGGTTTGTGCCTGCCTAGATGTGTCTATCTGAGCAGTTGGCATTGGTCTGACTTACTGTACCCTTACTGTCTTTCAGCCAATGGAGTATCTTTTCCGGGATGACTGCACTGATGCCGATCCCGAGGATGGAGTGGTTGGTGGTGGTGTCCGAGATCCCTTGCCCCCTGTCAGAAGTGAACCTCGCTGCCCTTCAGGGATTAATAAATCTCATGACATCGACCTGGTGTGATCAGGAGCTCTATATTCAGACAGTTGATCTTGTGCGAAGACTGTGTTCTTGAAGATGACAGTCCCAGGTCCCACATTTTGCAATTTTGCCCCCTCCTTTGGTAGCAAGAAATATTTTTGCTCTTTCTGTCTCTGGCCACTGAGGATGGTAAGATTCATCGATTCACACTGGTGAAGCTAGCCAGCCAGCCAGCCTTTCAGCCAGCCAGTCTGTCAGCCAGCCAGTCTGTCAGCCAGCCAGCCAGTCTGTCAGCCAGCCAGCCGCATGCATGTTCAAGATTTTGACTGCACCGTTAAAACAAGTGTGCACCGGGTACAATTTGGGATGAAACTAGTGAAAATGCCTGTTTGTGAAAGGTCTAAGTGTGTGTGTGTGTGTGTGTGTGTGTGTGTGTGTGTGTGTGTGTGTGTGTGTGTACACTTATTTGCTAGTGCAGGGGTCCAAAGCAGTCCACAGCTCAGGAGCAGAAAGTGATGGTAATAATGTTCGTTGTTTCAGAGCATTAAAACAAAGTGGATTCGGGCGTTCGTGTTGTCGTGACGCAGATTCAAGCCTGTGGTGCGTCTGCTTTAGTTTGGGGGTAAAAATGACGACTTGACTTGTGAAAGTCTTTCTGTCACACTGATGACGCGCTGCTTGCTGTTCAGTGAAGTGTTCTAGTACAACAATGTGCACACTTGAGTGTTGAACTCCTGTTCACGGTCAGTAGGTGAACTTGACATACACTTAAAAGGGTCCTTTTAAAGGTGCAGCGTTGCGGTCGGCATCACTGATACGTGCCAGCATGAAATGCATATTTGAAATGGGCAGAAGGAGGGAATTAAGTACCCCAATTTAATTCCCCAAAACGTGTTGAAACTGAATTTGTGATGACGGACAAACCCACCGCCCTCTGCTGGCTCCGTCCCTTTGGAAATGTGGGGGACATTCAAGTTTGGCTATGCAAAGTTGACTTTGTTTCCCCTTGTTGTTTTGACTTGACTAAGTAGTAAATTGTGTCGCTAATAACTCGAAATGTATAGCAAACAAATGTCAACAGCTTGGAAACATGTTGTTATTCTTTTCTGCCTTAACATGACACTGGCAAACAGCACATAAAGGAAGCGTGTTAGGTGGTAAACCCTTTAAGACACGTTTATACATCCTATCAACAAAGCCTGCGCCACATTTGATGGCTGTCGCCATAGCTTCCTTACATTCACAGTATTTCACCCAATGTGCAGTGGGAAATGTGACGGCGTGGCGCTAACAAGTGGAAAACAAATCTGCCATCCGTTCCACACGTGTGGTCGAAGCGGACGGTGATGTTAGCGAAAGTAGTAATGAATAAATAAATAGATAAACAAATAAATGTTATGCGTGCGGTACGGACGAAGACTCGGCACTCGGACAGACTTCACTGGTCTTTAATGTAACATTGTCTTATCTTGCAGACGTCCACGTGTACACGGCTACAACTCTCTAGCAACGGAACAACGCTCTTCCTCGAGGCAAGTATACATATAGTATATGTATAGAAGGTTGTGTAGAGAAGGTTGGATGATGTAGGGATAGTGAATCAGCAAGTTCAGTGGATTAGCAAGGAGGAAGTGAGGGCAGCTATGAAGAGGATGAAGAGTGGCAAGGCAGTTGGTCCTGATGACATACCTGTGGAGGCATGGAGATGTTTAGGAGAGATGGCAGTGGGGTTTTTAACTAGATTGTTTAAGTCAATCTTGAAAAGTGAGAGGATGCCTGAGGGGTGGAGAAGAAGCATACCAGTGCCGATTTTCAAGAACCAGGGCGATGTGCAGAACTGTAGCAACTACAGAGGTATAAAGTTGATCAGCCACAGCATGAAGATTTGGGAAAGAGTAATCGAAGCTAGGTTGAGAGGAGGAGAGGTGATGATTAGAGAGCAGCAGTATGGTTTCATGCCACGAAAGAGCACCACAGACGCGATGTGTGCTTTGACAATGTTGATGGAGAAGTATAGAGACTGCCAGAAGGAGTTGCATTGTGTCTTTGTAGATTTAGAGAAAGCATACGACAGGGTGCCAAGAGAGGAGGTGTGGTATTGTATGAGGAAGTCGGGAGTTGCAGAGAAGTATGTAGGAGTGGGACAGGATATGTATGAGGAAAGTGTGACAATGGTGAAGTGTGCAAGGTTGGAATGACAGATGGGTTCAAGGTGGAGGTGGGATTACATCAAGGATCGGCTCTGAGTCCTTTCTTGTTTGCAATGGTGATGGACAGGTTGACGGACGAGATCAGGCAGGAGTCTCCATGGACGATGATGTTCGCGGATGACATTGTGATCTGTAGCGAGAGTAGGGTGCAGGTTGAGGAGAGCCGGGAGAGGTGGAGGTATGCACTGGAGAGAAGAGGAATGAAAGTCAGTAGGAGGAAGACGGAATACCTATGCGTGAATGAGAGGGAGGACAGTGGAATGGACAGGATGCAAGGAGTGGAGGTGACAAAGGCATATGAGTTTAAATACTTGGGGTCAACTGTCCAAAGTAACGGGGAGTACAGGAGAGAGGTGAAGAAGAGAGTGCAGGCAGGCAGGGTGGAGTGGGTGGAGAAGAGCGTCAGGAGTGATTTGCGACATAAGGGTACCAGCAAGCATTAAAGGGAAGGTTAACAGGATGGTTGCGAGACCAGATACGTTATATGGTTTGGAGACAGTGGCACTGACGAAAAGACAGCAGGAGGCAGAGCTGGAGGTGGCAGAGTTGAAGATGCCAAGATTTTCACTGGGCGTGACGAAGAAGGACAGGATTAGGAACGATTATATTAGAGGGACAGCTCAAGTTGGACGGTTTGGAGACAAAGCAAGAGAGGCAAGATTGAGATGGCTTGGACATGTGTGGAGGAGAGATGCTGGGTATATTGGGAGAAGGATGCTGAATAGGAAGCTGCCAGGGAAGAGGAAAAGAGGAAGGCCAAAGAGGAGGTTTATGGACGTGGTGAGGGAGGACATGCAGGTGGCTGGTGTGACAGAGGAAGACACAGAAGACAAGAAGAAATGGAAACGGATGATCCGCTGTGGCGACCCCTAACGGGAGGAGCCGAAAGTAGTAGTATATATATATATATGTGTGTGTGTGTGTATACATATACTATATACATATACACACACACACACACACACACACACACACATATATATATATGTATATAGCGGCCCCTTACCGATGGGCTCCAACACTGGTAAATGCCTTAATTGTCAAAGGTGGGATACTACACCCCCTTCCCTTTTAAGGTAAGAATACAATCAACAACAGTGTCAACAATCATATAAGTTTCACCAGCTTCATAAAGGATTAGAGTAAAACAGATAAGTAATCTTAAAGCACGTTTTTTTTAAACATGTTAAAGTTCATCAAGTTCAGAGTTCAATCTTCTACACTAAACAGTAGTCTCCTTTGTTTGCCTCTTTTCCCTGATCGTGATTTCCGGCAGCAAATATGCCAGTGTTGTTTGTTTTGAAGCTGGTGAAGGTAGTGTACATTATTTGCAAGATATTTACAAGTTATGTGTAGCTATTTCCATGTCACTTTAATGGACTATGTGAACACTGTAGCCTGTTTTATGTCTGTGGCTGTATAATATGAGTTATATAGCATACAGTAACTGGTCTCATCTTCTGTGTCATTTCACTTTTACAAATGTATTCTTTCATGGGGATGACGACAACATTAAAGAGCATTCAACTTCACTACAGCCTCCGACTTTCTCTTGAAGCCTGTTCGCTATCTGTCAATTTGTATGCATCAAGGATAGGCAACATGGTCCAGAAAGGTCCGGTGTGGTTGCAGGTCTTTGTTCCAACCAATGAGTTATGTAACCAGCAGCATAGAACACCATAGGACTGCCCCCGTTACAGTTACACACCTGAGTCTACAAATCAAGGTCCTTAGCAAAGATTATTGGTTGACTAATAGAATGAGGTGTGTAACTGCTTGGTTGGAACAAAGACCTGTCAGGGTCTGTCGTGTGTCAGTTTCCCGTTATATTTCGATAGTCTTGTCTCTGTGTTCACGTCCTGTTCCCCGTGTGATTACCTGTCCCGGCCCTTATGTGTTTCACCTGTGCCTCGCTATCCCTTCCCTCCTGTGTGTATTTAACCAGTGCTCCCCTGTGTGTCAGTGCCAGATTGTCTTGTCTCCTAGAGCAGCATTCCAGCATTTCATGTTAGAGAGTATCCCCGTGTCTGACTGTTTCGTTCCTGGTTTCCCAGTCTCAGTCTCCTGTTTTGGTACCGTCGCCTGTTTGTTAGTCCGCCTGGTTCTTGAAGCCTTGTGCCTGCCGATTTTGTACCGCTGCCTGTCTGATTGCCTTTCTGGATTTTGACCCTTGGACCGAATTATAGACCCTGAGAACTGGTTACTGTCTGCCTGCCTGCATTTGTGTCGGCCAGTCTCTGTGTTCTTGATAGAACAATCTGGCCAAGATGGACACAGCAGAGCAGGACTCCGTGCTCGCTACCCTCGAAGTGCAGGAGCGTCGGCTCCGACAACAGGAGGAGAAGATTGAACAGGTGCGTCTGGCTGTGGCAGAAGCTTCCCAGCGCAGTGAAGCGGTGTGCGGCACAGTTACCGCTCAAGTCAACTACGTCATCGGACAGCTTCAAGCCATGGGCTCAGCCACTCACGCCTCTCAGTCAGCTGAAACCCCTGCGCCGGCCTCATCGTCAGCTCCGGCACCAGAACCGCCTCTGGCTCCTGCTCCTCCCTCAGAAGTCAGACCCGTCAGGCTCTCCAGTCCGGAAAGATTCTCTGGGGAATCCGATGACTGCCGCCCCTTCCTCTCTCAGTGCGAGCTCCACACACACACAATATGTACACTATATGTATAAAAGTTTTGGGATAACTGACCATTACACCTACGGGAGCTGTAATGACATCTTAGTCTAAATCCATAGAAAGCCATATTCCACGAAGCTCCCGGCGCACAGTTTTTGTGCCGATGTTAATGCCAGGGGAAGTTTGGATCCCTGCAGAGTCAACAGAGCGTTGGCGACTTGAGTTGCTGTTGTCCTTAAAGGCTTGCACTTTTCAATAATAGCACTTACAGTTGGTTGACGGTGGAATATCCAGCAGGGATGAAATGTGACGAGCGGACTCATTGCAAAGATGGCATCCAGTACCACGCTTGAATTGAAAATGTGTACAAGATGATATTGAAAATGAGGAAAGCATTAGGAAGGAAAGGTGATGACATATGAAGCATAAAGAATAAACGGGATGACATTGAGCCCAAAGATATCTTTTGAGCACCTAAGCTAGAGAGGACGATGTTGTGAACAGAGCTACTAGTACAGCAAGTACGCCCCTGGTACAGCAAGTACGCCGCTGGTACAGCAAGTACTGTAAAAGCGATGGATGTGTGTGAAGGAGAGATGCTGGGTATATTGGGAGAACGATGCTGAATAGGAAGCTGCCAGGAAAGAGGAAAAGAGGAAGGCCACAGAGGAGGTTTATGGACGTGGTGAGGGAGGACATGCAGGTGGCTGATGTGACAGAGGAAGACGCAGAAGACAAGAAGAAATGGAAACGGATGATCCGCTGTGGCGACCCCTAACGGGAGGAGCCGAAAGTAGTATATATATATATATATATATATATATATATATATATGTGTGTGTGTGTGTGTGTGTGTGTGTGTGTGTAATATATCTATACACACACACACGTATATATATAGCGGCCCCTTACCGATGGGCTCCAACACTGGTAAATGCTTTAATTGTCAAAGGTGGGATACTACACCCCCTTCCCTTTTAAGGTAAGAATATTGTGGCGAACGTAGAAGCAACGACAAAGGTAACTTTGCAGCCCCTTTATTGAACTCACACAGAAACAAGAACTTACAGAAATGTGTTACAATACATGGGGGTCATCTACTCGAACAACAAAGTTGTTCAGGGTTTCAGTTCCAAGGTTACACAACACAACAGAATGACAACTACAATTACACCACAACACATAGTAATCACATAAACACATAAAACCACATAAAACACTTACAAAACATTTAATAACAACTGACAATCTGCACGCAGTGCCTGATGGGTAAACCAGGACAATTGGCACAATTCTGACGGGGTAGCAACTTCGCTACATTACCCCCTCCAGCGTGTCGCCTGTCCTCAGCCGACAACAAAGTCCCTATAGCGAAGGGGAAGCCGTCTCCGCCGCCGCGGGGTCACGGGTCCCTGTTCCCCACTGTCTGTCCGGTTGGTAGGGCCTGTGGGTGTAGGAGGGACCGTCCCGGATGGGCTAAACTGATCTACAGGTTCTTCAGCCAAGGGGCGGTAAGGTGCCAAACAGTCCCGGTGCAGAACTACCACCCGCCCCCGGACACACAGTTTCACCCGGTACACAACATCTGAAAGCTGCTCCAACACCTCACAGGGCCCCACCCACTGGCTGGCGAGCTTGGGGGAGACTCCTCTCTTCCGGATTGGGTTGAAGACCCACACCTTTGCTCCTGGGGTGAAGGAGCGGCCCTGACAACGAGTGTCATATGCCCGCTTTTTTTTTTGCACCTGCCTGTTCCTGATGCTGCCGAGCAAACACTTGTGCCTCGGCCAGACGTTGTTGGAGGTCCCGCAGGTACTCGAAACCGGGTATCTTGGGAAGGTCAGTACCCGGGGGCGTGCCAAAGGCTAAGTCCACAGGGGTCCGCAGTTCTCTCCCGAACATGAGCGCGGCCGGTGTACACCCGGTACTTTCTTGTACCGCCGACCGGTACGCCCACAGGACCAGGGGTAGATGACAGTCCCAGTCTCGCTGGTGCCGTGAGGTGACAATAGCGAGTTGTGTTGTGAGCGTTCGATTGAACCTCTCCACCAGTCCGTCGCTCTGGGGGTGGAGGGGCGTGGTCCTGGTCTTCTTCACCCCCATGCGTTGACACACCTCAGCGAATACCTGTGCTTCGAAGTTCCACCCCTGATCGCTGTGTATTTCTTCGGGCGCACCGAACCGACAGAACATCTCACACACCAGCCGCTCGGCTGTAGTGGCAGCGCTCTGGTCTGGGACCGCATACGCCTCAGACCATTTGGTAAAGTAGTCCATGGCCACAAGGACGTACCGGTTTCCGTTGTCTGTGGTGGGAAATGGGCCAAGAAAGTCCACACCGACCCGTTCCATGGGGGGCCCCCACCTGATCTTGTTGTAGAGGGGCATGGGAGCGTCTGGTTGGTCCTTTCTTGGCAGTGCAGGCATCACAACAGTGCACAAAAAGTTCAGTGTAATGCCTGCATCCGGCCCAGTGGAACCGTTGGCGCAGTTTGTTCAGCGTCTTTGCCACCCCATAGTGACCTGCCCCCACCGAGCCGTGGGCTGCCCGTAGCACTCGTTGGCGCCAGTCCTTGGGCACCAGTAACTGCCACACACTTCTTCCCCGGCCCGGCGCTTGCCAGACTCAGTACAACGGTCCATCACGCCGGGCCAAGGTGGCCCACTGGGAAAAGTAGGCCTTGGTCTCCACCGACATGGCAGAGACAGCTTGCCAGTGGGGGTGTGCCTTGGCGTCGACCCACTGTCCCACCCTGGCCAGGGTGGGATCACTATCCTGCGCTGTTTGCCACTCCTGCTTGTCCATTGCCATCAGCCACGCCTCCTCTGGCTCAACCTGCCGCGTGGTGGATACTTGGAGGATTGCTCTGTCTCGCTCCTCTTGGCGCTCACAATGTCTACAATCCTTGCGGGGACGACGGGAGAGGGCATCTGCATTGCTGTGCAGGCGCCCGGCTCGGTGCTGGGTCTCAAAGTCGTAGCTCTGCAGCTCCTCAATCCACGTAGCCACCTGGCCTTCGGGCTCCTTAAAGCTGAGCAGCCAGATCAGGGCCGCATGATCCGTCCGCAGGAGAAAGGTCTGGCCATAGAGATAGGGGCGAAAATGATTGAACGCCGCAACCACCGCCAGGAGCTCGCGTCGTGTAATGCAGTAATTGTGTTCAGGGCAGCTCAAGACACGACTGTAGTAAGCCACCACTCTCTCTCCCCCAGCAACTTCCTGAGACAGGACGGCCCCCAGCCCCACATTGCTGGCGTCTGTGTCCACGATGAAGCGGCACTTAGGATCAGGAAGGGCCAGGATGGGTGCAGTGATCAAGGCGGTGCGGAGCCGGGCAAAGGCGGCTGCACAGTTGTCGTCCCAGTGGAACTCCCGTCCCTTCTCGGTGAGACGGTGTAGGGGACTGGCAACGGAGGAAAAGTTGCGGACAAAACGTCGGTAGTAGGAGATGAGCCCCGTGAAGCTGCGCACCTCGCTGACGTTTCGCGGAACTGGCCATTTCTCGACCGCCTCCACCTTAGTAGGATCAGGGGCCACGCCCTCTGCCCCCACCACATGGCCCAAAAACTTGGTCTCACGTCGAAGGAGGTGGCATTTCTTGGGGTGCAGGCGCAGGCCCGCCCCCCCAATGGCTGGGAAGACCTGACGGAGGTTCTCTAGGGCAAGCTCGAAGTCAGCGGCATGAACCAGAAGGCCATCAAGGTAAACCACGCACCGGTTGCGGGGAATGTGAGCCAGCACCCTCTCCGTTAGTCTCTCGAACGTGGCGGGGTCATTGCAGAGACCAAAGGGCATCACACGAAACTGCCAGAGTCCCTGACCGATGGTGAAGGCCGTCTTGGGTCTGGCTTCTGGTGCCAGCTCCACCTGCCAGTAACCGCTCCGTAGGTCAAGTGAGCTGAACCACTGTGAACCTGCGATGTGGTCCAGAGCGTCGTCATTGCGGGGCAAGGGGTAGGAGTCCTTGCGAGTTGCATTGTTCAGCCGATGAAAGTCCACACAGAACCTCCAGGTGTCATCTTTCTTTTTGACCAGGATGGCAGGGGCGGCCCAAGGGCTATTGGATGGCTCTATCACCCCGGCCGCAGCCATCTCTAGAATCATCCGCTCTGCAGCTTCACGCTTGGCAAGCGCTAACCGGTAGGGTCGCAGTCTAATGGGTGGGGTTGTACCAGTGTCGATTGTGTGCTGCACCAGGTTGGTCTGGGTGCACTCCTCTTCGCGTGCAGCGAAAATCTCAGCGAACTGTTGGAGCAGGTCTTTCAGCTGTTGACTCTGCTGAGGGTCCAGCCCTTCACTGCTCCGCTGATACAGCTTCTGGATGGCGGCAACAGTGTCCGGCGAGGGTGTCTGAGGAACGGTAGCCTCGATGAGGGTCGTCGTCATTGTTGGTGGGCTAGGCAGTGTCGTCATCCCCTCGGTTGGCAGTGGAGATGGGGGCGGCGGCGGCATGGTGACAGGTGGAGTTGGCTGGATGTGGATACGTCCCACCTTCCTCTCTGGACGGCGCCGGAGGGCCAGGGTCTCTGTGCCAAGGTGAATGGCATTACTCGACACATCGACCAGAGCCCCCCAGCGAGTCAGCAAATCCAGCCCGATGATGCGAGGGTCTTGTATTTCAGCCAACCAAAACTCGTGGGTGGCTGCAACTTTCCCTGCCCGCACCTGCAGTGCTCTCTTCCCCAGCATGCTGGTTAGTTCCCCAGTCACAGTTCTGATTTTACGGGTGGTGGGCCTCCACTCTGTCTCTGGCAGCACCCCTGGACGCACAATGGAGATGGTGGACCCTGTGTCCACAAGGGCCCAGCAGCGGTGTCCACCAATGGAGCAACAAAGAGAGAGACCGTGTGCGTGGCCCACTCTGCCGATCTGGGAAGAGTTCTTAATGGGGGATATGGTCGGTCGGCTGGGTAGCAGTCTCCCCGCGGTGCCACCCCATTCTAGTTTTCCGACTGGGGAGTGCTACGGCGTCGTGGTGCAGGGGCAGGGCAGTCACGGGCCTTGTGCCTCGCTTCTCCACAGCGGTAGCATGGATCACGAGGCGACCAGGGTCTGAAGGGTGGTTGGCATCGGCCTGGTTGCTTTCGGCGTGGTGACGGACAAGCCTGGCAGACGACCCCTCTTTCGACGTCTCCTTCATCTGCGTGGACCTCAGCCTGACGCACTCGGGGTCTTGGTTGGTTGTGTGGGGCCATCACAGCCTCCACCCACTCTGCCTCTTCCAATGCAGTCTTGAAGGCTGTAGGTGCCGTGGTGCGGAGGTGCTCCTTCAACCTCTCTGGGGTGAGCCCCTGGATGAAGGCACTCAGGGCTAACTCGTCACGAGCTGCTGGATCAAAGGTGGGGTAGCCACGATGTGCAAAGAAGTGCACGTCTGCTGCATAGGTTCCCAGGGTCCCGCCCTCTTGGCGGCGCCGGCGGGCCAGTCGGTCTCGCATGCTGTCAGTAGAGACCCGTTGACCAAAGCAGCGGCCAGTGTCTCGTAATCCTGCTGTTCTGACGGCATAAGGTCGAGCAATACCTGCAGCGCATTCCCTTCGAGCGCCAGGGCAACATGGGCATCAGTGTCTTGGGTGCTCCACTGGTTGTGACTTGCTATCAGTTTCACTTGAGCTAGGTATGGCTCCAGGGCTGTGATGCCCGCATACCGTGGGAGCTTGAAGATGCTTGGGGATGGCAGCATCACACTGGTTACTGTCTGCCTGCCTGCATTTGTGTGGGCCAGTCTCTGTGTTCTTGATAGAACAATCTGGCCAAGATGGACACAGCAGAGCAGGACTCCGTGCTCGCTACCCTCGAAGTGCAGGAGCGTCGGCTCCGACAACAGGAGGAGAAGATTGAACAGGTGCGTCGGGCTGTGGCAGAAGCTTCCCAGCGCAGTGAAGCGGTGTGCGGCACAGTTACCGCTCAGGTCAACTACGTCACCGGACAGCTTCAAGCCATGGGCTCAGCCACCCCCCCCTCTCAGTCAGCTGAAACCCCTGTGCCGGCCTCATCGTCAGCTCCGGCACCAGAAGCGCCTCTGGC